>NC_062232.1:120820627-121126408 GCF_902686445.1 Sciurus carolinensis | reverse complement strand
TTTTATTATTGACAATCAAGACATCATCTACTACCTCCTCTCCCATTGGGTAGGCATGTGACTCAGCCTTGATAAATCTGGCTTTTTCTCCTAAGGAGTTGAATTCTTCCCTGAATGATACAAAGGTTATAATAAACTTTGCTTGCTAAAGTCACTCCGATGTCAAGGTCCAAAAGAAACTGACAATTATTTCTTAATACCCTGGAATGCCCTAGTTCTGTACTTCTGGTCAACTATTTCTTTTATTTATTTTAACAAATTATTATTTTTAAAAATTTGCATTAACATATAGTTCATATAGGAAACAGTCCATGCATTAAATACATATAATTATATGGTTTTCAGTATATTCATTGAGTTGTGCAATCACAACTACAGTCTAATTTTAGAATACTTTCACCAGTCCCAAAAAGAAACTTCTACTCTCCCAAGAAGTAGCCGCTTATTCCCCTAAATCCCTTCCCCCCAGCACCTGAGAAGCACAAATTTATATTTTGTCCATATGGATTTTTGACCAGTGTGCCAAGAAAACTCATTGTAGATAAAGTAATATTTCCCACTTATGATGCTAAGAAAACTGAATGCCCAATGCAAAAAAAAAAAAAAATGAAGTTAGACCCCTACTTCACACCCTATACAAAAAATTAATTCAGATGGATCAAAGACCTAAAACAGAGAAATAAAAAATGTGAAACATCTAAAAATAAAACAGGCATATATTTTCTTCCTTTGATTTTGGGAATCACCCACTATCTTTTAGATGATTTTTTTGGGGGGGGGAGTTTGTCTAAAATTATGTTTTGTTTTATTTTTCTATTATTGTTTGCTTGCTTACATGCACAGAATTGAGAGTTTTCCACTTGACTCTCTTGTAGTTAGATCATATCACTGATTGTTTCCTCAAAATCACTTCCACTCCCACATGGCCACTGCAGACACACAAAGATGAATGTATGGCATGAGCGAATTAGGATATGTTCTCTTGGTTTAAAACTAATTGACTCTGAGAAAACCATTATGATTATCTTTACCTGCTACAAGGCAATTCACTCGATTCTTATGTAAAAGACAGAATTGCCAAGAACATTCATCAGAGTTTTTACATAACAATATGATTCTGTTTCCTTCCCAAAACTTTGAATAGGAATATTTTCTACCTCTGTAGGAGCATACTAGACTTTCTGAGTTGTTGGTCTTATGTTATCATTATTGACATGCCACATTTAGGCTTAAAAATAAGGATCTTTATGTTCAGGGTTTGATTGAGTCTGCAATGCATATGTATATGGTGTGTAGCTAATAAACCTCTGGCAGTATTTCAGTATGTGTTTTTGTGGGACTGAATTAAGTTACAGTGACATTAAAATTTAAAAAAAGAAATAAAAGTTAATAAGTTATTCAGTTTGGCACAGTGCCATCAAATTCAATATAAGGAACCAGGTGAGGCTGCTATGAATTACAGAATGGAATGAGAATGGAATTAAGAGAGTTCATCACAAAGAATACCAGTGACTTTCTATTTATTAATACTAACTAGGCATTTCACCTTTACTGTAGTGTAGGAAATTTTAACTTTCCAAACAAGTAAAATAAGAATATGAACATCCTTTAAAAAAAAGTGAAACCATTTATGTCTATGTGGTAAAGGGAGGAGGAGATCAGAGGAAGAATCCAAACCATTACTCTCATCAGTAATATGACATTCTTACTTCTGGAGAGTCAAGAATGAATATGTGTACTCACAGATTTAAAATGAACTAGTCAAATGATGATGATGCTTGCTGCATTGCATCATAAATGGTAAAGTTCTTTAACTTTGCACATTACCAAAGTTGTTCATTAATTGAATAAAATTAAATGTGATTGTCATCCCAATGAAGCAAGTGCAAGTGTGTGCTCAAGGTTGCTGAGAAAGTATGCGATTATAGAATTCAAATAATGAAAAAGCAGTAACAATGCCTTCTCTTGTATAGGGTGAAAGTTGCATGATTTCAACCATTTGCAGGGATCCTTTTTCCTCTGAGCAAACCAGTTGAACCACATGCTTCAGAAAACCTCTTTTTGACATTCTAGAAGAATTAATACACATTTTTCAAGGAAGAAAAATGCAGATGAAAAGGACAGCAATGAGTGCACAAATATCCATCTGAAGCAGAGAACAAGTTTGTTGTTAACTATAGGCGATAAGATAGATAAGGATGTTAGATAATGCATCAACACATGGAAAAAAGAAGAGTGTGTAAAAATAAGAAGTAAACTAACCTTCTCTTCTCCTAGTTTTTTTTCTCTCATATCCATTGCTTCTCTTCCACTGAATCATTTTTTTTCTAATCATGAAAGACTAGAATTTCTCATTACCCAGACTCAAATCCTCCTATCTTTTCTGACTTCAATTTTCATCCATACACAGTTAATTCCACATGTATGACTCTACTTCAGACATTTCTTCTCAACTATGAAACAAGTCCCCATTTGACTCCTGAATATCTCTGTGTAGATCCCTCAGAGACATATTAAATTCAGCATGTCCCAAATTAAACTCATGAGCTTCTGCCACCAATCTGCTCCTCTAGCAATCCCATCTCAGTAAATGGCACCATCATTCGTCTATTTTTGCAAAGTTACAAACCTAAGCTCTTCCTTGATATCCCCACCTCATTCATATGCCCATGTCATTCACTAGTGACATAAATACAATTTGAATTACATATTGACTTTCAGTCTAGAACTATTTCATAATTCCACAGAGTAATAAGAGTCCTAGTGTCTAATAAGCCAAGTTAGTGGATAAAAATTAGTGGACCAATCTTCTGTATATTATCACCAGAATCTGTTCATAATGCATTCCCAGAGGGAGGGGAAGGGAACATGTATTAAAGTGAAATTGTGAAAATTGGGCACTATTCCTGGAGAGCTATTTTAAATATGCTGAAAGTTCTTAATTACCTCTCACTTTCAAATTTGATTGTTTATCATGATGTTATGGGATGTTAAGTGAGACTTTTGCATTTCTACAAAATGACAATCTGGAATGTACAGAAGACAAAGATTAAAATCTCCATATTCATAAGACACTTGCCAAAAATTTAGGTCAAATACCTGTCCATGGGCTCACCAAAATTACCAAATGGTAGTACATCCTGTTCTGGTACCTCCACCCATCATATCAAAATCTTTCCTTCCCTCATCATGCTAGTGTGTTTAAGAGGAAAGCAGAAAGGAGAGCAACGGAATTAGTCAATAACAATTCCTTCAAGGGAAGTTGGCTTTTGTGTAGGTATAATCCAATCAGACTGTGCCCTGTCCTTCGTGCTGAATCATTGTAGGTCTATGGTGGCATCTTGCTATGCCAGACATGACCCTTATGTCATGACCATTATATTTGCTGGATCATGGAGAACACGGGGATGAAGGGATGAGTTGGATTCTGCAGAGGAGCACTGTTGCAGAAAGAGCCAGGTAGAAGTCAAGTTAATGGTCATTTGCCAACAAAGAAATATTTCAAAATTTCACCAGTGTTTCTCAGTAGAGGAAGGACCTGGGTACTGGGACATTATTATTCTCCAAAGACTGTTCACACACTGCACAATTTTTAATATTTCTGATTCCTGGACACAAAATATTGTCTCAGTCACCCTGACAATCAATAATGCTTTTATACATTTCGAAAGGTTCCCTGGATGATAAAGCAGAACTTCACTGGTAGAGGATCACTTCCCCACCCACCACACTAGGCAAATATTCTAATAAATTCACTGAGAAAAACTAAAATATGGACCTGGCAATTTGATGTCTTACAGAAAATGTTAATGGAGGAATTAATACAGAAGTAGCAATGACCACCATCAACAACAACAGGACTACAATCACAGCCAAAAATAGAAAGTGATTTCTTTCATGTATCCATTTGATATCCATCTTCCATCCACCTCAACACACTAAAAGAATTAGTCCTCAAAGAAGGAGAAGGAAAGAAGTTCTCTGAAATGCTGCCCTGTGGCCCCTAAACTATCGGTGTTCCAGTACCAGTGCTGAAAGGAAAAGAAGAGAAATTCAAGTTAGAGACTAAGATTGCTACTATAAACTGAACTGAGTTTTAATAACAAAAAGTGACCAGAGATTTATGGAATCTGTCCACGACTTCATTAAAGAACAGAAAAGTGAGATTCAATAAGATTGGATGAAGGTAGTGACAGAAGATAAACAAAAAACATTTCATGCTTATACCCCAGACTCCACAACAAACTGACTGCAACACACCCTATTCATTTATGTGTTTTTTAAATTTGGTTCCTTTTCTTCAGATTTGAACACATAGTTGTTGTGCTGAGAACTGTGTGAAGCAAAAATGTATAGCTTTTGAGTGACTACCATTTTTCTTTTATCTCAATTAAGTTTATGAGACCCATGCATCAGCATGTTCGATTTTCAATTTTCCTCTTATTTTATTACCTAATAAGGACAAAATAAAATAATTGTAAAACATTCAAATAACTGTGCAATAAACCCTGATGTTCATTAAGAACTGTAACATTGTTCAAATCAAACTGCTTTCTTCCTGGAAAAAACACTATGCAGTAGCTCAAAATATATAGTACAGGTTACATTTCTTACCTGTTTTACATCATCTCAAGATCTGATGTATGGTAGACATGGAGATTTAAGATTGGAATGTGTAAAATTTCAAATTAGATAAAAGTTGAGCTATGAAACATGAATACCATGTACTGTTATTAATTATCTACTGGTGCGATATGAGGGGAGAGTGAGAGTTCTACCTTCTTTTTTCTATTAGAAATCTTCACTCATTAGCTGAGTCCTAACGATCCACCCAAAGTTCTTTGTTCTTATAAACTAATATTTGAATCCCCTCTTTGAACAGTCCCCACCTTTTAAAGAGATGGAACAGAATAATTAGTCTTTTAAATTTTAATTTTTAAATTTTTTGTTAAATGGAATCTGAGTCTGATTACAATTATAAGCTCTGTCCTCAAAATAATAAGCGTATATATAATTATGATTATATGTATATTTAATGAACCACCTCACAGACTATTCAATGACCCCAGATAGGAAATATTGTATCTTACAAAGGTGGAAGAACTGATATGTATCTTCTCTTGCATGCTCTTCTTTTAAAATGTGAGACTGACTTTGCCATTGAGAGATAAAGATTATGTTCACACTTTTTAAATCTGGACAGATATTTGTAATGACTTTAAACTAAGCAAAAGAGTGAGTTTGGGGCCCTGCTTCACACCATATACAAAATTAATTTAAAATGGACCATAGACCCAAATGTAATAGCCAAAGCTATAAAGCTCTTAGAAAATAATAGGTGCAAATATTTGTGACTTGAATTATGCAATGGTTTCTTACATATGACAAATAATGCATAAGAAACCAAAGAACAAATATATAAATGGAATATCAAAATAGAAAGCTTTTCTACTTTGAAAGATACCACCAAGAAAGTAAAAAGATAATCCACCAAATGGGAAAAATCCCATGTCATATATTATATAAGATGCTAGTATTTAAATATATGTGTGCGTGTCTGTGTACCTAAATAAAAGAGGAAAACTCAATGCTTTTGAATAGACATAACCCCAAATGTGATATACAAGTCAGTGTATGTAAGAAAAAAGACACATACCATAAGTGTTGGTGTATCTGTGGAGAAATTAGAATCTTCGTGCATTGCTGGTGGAAATTAGAAAGGCACAGCTACTTTGGAAAATAGTCTCTAAGAAAAAGAAGAGCAAAATAAACTCAAAGTAGACATAAAAATATAATAAAATTAAGAGCAAGAAAAAGTAAAATAGAAAAATTATTATATAAAGGATTGATAATAAAGAAGTTGTTTTCAATAAATGAACAGTAAAATTGAAAAATCTTGGGTGAGCTGATCAAAATAAATCATTAACAATTATCAGTAATGAGAATGGAACAATTGTAATAGATACTGAAGGAGTATTTTCAATTAATTCTATGCCAATATCTTTTATTTTTTATTTTATAGTTTTTATTTTTACAGACTGCATTTTGATTCATTGTACACAAATGAGGTACATCATTTCATTTCTATGGTTGTACATGACGTAGATTCACACCATTCGTGTAATCATACATGTACATAGGGTAATGATGTCCATCTCATTCCACCATTTTTCATACCCCCGTCCCCTCTTCTCTCTCATTTCCCTCTATGTAATCTAAAGAAAAATATCTTATAAAAACACAAAAATATTAGTTTTATTAAAAAAACAAATCCTGAATATTCCTTTTATATAAAGGTATTGAATCAGTATGAAAAAATAAATAATTCAAGTGTTCCAACAAATTCTTGAAGAAAAATAAAAACTAAAATGGTAGAAGGAATACACCCCAACTATTTTTTATGTGTAGATGCCTAATTTTAATAAGAAAAGAAGGGGAAAAAAAGAACTATTTCAGTTTCACTCATAACACTGTATAAAAATCATAAGCAAATACTAACAAAGTGAAAATAACAATAGATACAAAGGATTTTCCATCACAACTAATTTGTTTTTAGCACTGAAATGCAGGATTTTTCTATTACATTAGAGAAATAAATAACAAATCAATATATTAGCATATTAACAGATAAATTTATGAACAATTTATGTTCATTGCAGTAGATGAAGAAAAAACAGTAGACAAAATTCAGCATTGATTCATGATTTTAAAAAACAATAAGTCTCTCAGAAAATTTTAAATACAAGAAAAATCCCCATAGTTTTACAAAGGGATATGCAACCAACTAAAATAATCATAAACTTATTGGTGGGAAGTTGAATGTTTCTCCTGTGAGAACAGGATTAAGACAAGGATGTTTGGTATTATTACCTCTAGTCAACTTTTTATTAGATATTCTAAGCAGTGTAGAAAGCAATAACAGGGAACAGAGGAATGAAGAATGTAGAAAAAATAAATTTCTTATACTTTTTGTTTAAAATTTTCTGACTTATCTATTGATAAATTACTAGAATTAATGAGAGTGCTGCAAATTTGTGAGGAAAAAACAATATTCAAAAATTAGGGCTGGGGAGATATCTCAGCTGGTAGAGTGCTTGCCTCCCAAGCACCAGGCCCTGAGTTTGATCCCCAGGACTGCAAAAAAAAAAAAGTACAATCAAAAATTAGTAATTTCCTTCCATGTCCTGTTCTTTTCTTCCTTTTTCTATATGCACACAGTGGAATACTACAGAAGATACAGTCACATATCAAAAATAAGGAACCATGCAACAAACCAAAAAGAGAATGAAAAAGTAAGACATAATATACACTTTTCCATTTAAATAAAGTGTCAAAACTATCAAAACTAAGCTATCTATAGGAATGCAAACATAGTTATATCATAAAGAAAAACATAAATCCATATATTTTAATATTTATGCAATTTTCTAAATGTGCTATATACTATAATAAAAGAAAATAGACTTCAAAACAAGTTATGCATTAGACTCAGTAGCACTTATAAAGATGTCTCTGTTCCTGTTAAGTTATATATATTTCTGTGTTTAAATATATTACAAGGTCATGAATCATATATGTAATTTATTTTTAATCATCAATATGAATTTCTTTAAAACTGTAAATATATCCCAAAATTATTTGTATAAATTTCAAGGAGAAAAGCACGTTTCAGAATAAAAGAAAATGTTCAACAAGTTGAAGCAAAGCAAACAAATAAAAAGCAGAGGCATTAGAGGGCCTTCAGGTGGCCTGCTATTGCTGGAGAAAAGGACACACGTGCGGGAGCCAACCTGAGCTCTCCGGAATTTGATCTTGGGAGGAATAGAGCTGTACCATTTAAATGTGGCTTGAGGTCATGCACACCAAATCACACAGTCGTATTCTTTTTATGTTGACCCTGGTGCACAGAGTATGACCTAAACCTCATCAGAGCTGGTAATAAATTCCATGATTATTAGCAATTCTAACGACAGAGAGTGAAAGAATTGATGAGGCCAGGAGGAAAGGTCTGCCCTTTAACCAAAAACTATACATTCAAGTCACCTTCAAGACAATTTTCTAGGCCACACCACTGCCCACACATTCATATGTGGTTAATGAGTAGTAAAAAGACTTCTGAAATATTCACAGACCCTTTTCATTTGCACACAATTAGGCTAAAAATGAAATGTGAAGATTAACATTGAATGACATTCTTCTGTTATCTTTTTCTATCATATCATGCATGAAAACCTAAGGTCTCTTTGTTATAATAGGCTATAAATTGTTTAATCCATGCATTTATAAACTTGTACATTTTTCCCTCAGAAAATTTACCATGATTTCTGAGTTCCTGAAAGACTGGTAGGGAAATACAAGTTCAGAGGAGGAAGTATGAAAGATCAATGGCAAATGTTTAATTTGACAATTGAACTTTAAAAGACACATGTTTCCGAGGGTTTAAGGAAGTGGACAAACTTTCTAAAGGCATTTTATCTTCAAGTCATCTTAAAAATTATTGTGGATATGACTATCTTGCCTAAAGACATCTTCCTGAGGAAAGAGAACACAAGTGAACTTGTCTATAGAATGTATGTTAGAGAATCTGTGATACTGAATCTTCAGTACTGTCTGTCTGAGCAGTCTAGTCTGATGGTTAAGAAAGGTGCTAAAAACAGAATGTCGCTATCTTCATCTGGAAAAGGACGTAAAAATTCCTGTTTCTCAAGGCTATTATGAAGTTGAAAGAAAACATAGAGTGACCTCAGATTGGGCCTGGCATGTTGTGGGCACACATTCAAGATAGTGGAATGAATCTGTCATACTTTCCTAGGTACACATATGACTATACCACAGTGAACCTCACCACAGAGTACATCCACAAGAAATTAATTTTTAAAATGGCCAGGCACAGTGGCACATACCTGTAATACCAGGAGCTCAGAAGGCAGAGGCAGGAGGATCATGAATTCAAAGTCAGTCTCAGCAAAAGCGAGGTGCTAAGCAACTCAGTGAGACTCTTCCTCTAAATAAAATACAAAATAGAGCTGGGGGTATGGCTCAGTGGTCAAGTGCCCCCAAGTTCAATCCCCAGAAGAAATTAATTAAAAAAATAACTGTGGGTAAATGGCAGAAAGATAAACAGAGGGAAGGTAGTAGGGAATGGGTAGAGGGAAGGGGACAAGGAGTTACTGGGGTCTGAATTAGAACAAGACATATTTCATGCTTGTATAATTATGTCAAAATGGATTCTACTGTCACATATAACTAAAATGAATGAAAAATAAAAATTAAAAATAAATAACAAAAAAATATTATCACTGGTGTTTGAACTGATTAAAATTTATAACATTAACTCATTTTAAAATAATATTTAAGATAAAGACAGATATAATGTGATGCTAGCTCATTAGACATTTAACGATTTTTATCAGTAACTGCCTACAATTCCTTGAAGGCTCAGCTAAATCGTCACCTCCTCTCAGAAGCCTTCTTTCACTCCTCAAAGCAGAATTAAAATCTTTTCCTGTGGTCTCCTACAGCACTCTGTCATGCCCCCTAGTATTGCACTTAATATATGACTGCTTGAGTCACCACTCTTAGTTGGATACTGAAAGGTTTTTCATTTCCATCTAGCAGTTTATATCATGTGGACAGCCTAAAAGCAGTCCTACATTTGAATTTACTTCTGCTTCTATTTATCGTTCACTTAATTCAGGAAAACAACAAAGACTAGGCCAATGGTTTAAATTAAATGTATCATCAGAAAATTGATAAAAATTCTAGTCCAGGCCCAGAGAATGGTTTGAGATACAATCAAAACATTGCCTGCAAAGTCAAGATATCTTAAAAATATTCTTGGGAGAAAATAAGTCTTCATTTCACAGATATATGAGGCACTCCATTCCAAGAAAATTGATGTGTGCTAGGAAGTCTCCTATTTAAAATCTCTACAGGATTTAAGAGATAAAAGGGGAGATGGAAAAAGATAAAATAAGTGATTAGTCAATGGGGAAAATGAAAAAAAAAAATCCAGGTGAATATCTACAGTGTTCTAAATTCAACTATAAAGTTCAATTAAATAAATTAGTTACAGTACATGCTTGCTATTGAATTATGAATATGTTCAAGAAGATGAGCTATTAGTATGGGAAAAATGTTTCATGGGGAAAAAGTTGAAATTTGATATAAACTATGATGACATTTTACCCCCATTTACTCAAAAGACGAAGTGCCATTTGTGTGTATGTGTGTGTAAATGCATACAAAAACAAATGCAAGGTATGCCTGTTTAGCAAAAACATATGTTTTTTGAGTAAGAGAAGTAAGGGGGATGGGAGAGTAGAGCTAGGGGGACTGGCAATCCAGGGCAGCTAAAACAAACCTTACCTGTTGCCTTTGCTTGTGACTTGTTTGGCTTTTCAAGAGTAATGAGCATATTTTCATTTTGTTCATTTAAATTAAAACCAGTAACCATACCCAGATCCTACAATTCATAACATCTCAATGGGACCTAAAACCATACATGATATATTCTAATTAATCCAAGTTTAAAATTATCTTTATTTGATGCTGAGATAGTTGTTCCAAGTCTCAAAGAGAAACTGAGGAAATCCGAATTAAAACCAGAGAGAGGAAAGCAGTTTCTATTAAAGGCACATGAGACAAATAGGAGATAAATTTGGGTAATCACAAAAAAAAAGAGACATGAACATGTAGTTTAAAGAGGGGAGGGATATGATTTGTTACGACTAAGGATGCCAGGTTAGAAGGAATCTGCACAACTAAAATATTCATCTCCAATAATTAATGAACCTGAATGGTTAAAACTTCAGTGCAGACAAAATTAAAATAAAAAGTCATTTCCTCCTCTTCAGTTCATTAATTCGTCTGTTCATTCATCCATCAAAAACTTAGTGCCTACAAAGGACCAGACCCTATGCTGGGTGTGGAAGATACAGAGAAGTAATAACGTCTGCAATGTCTTATACTTAAAAAGCTCAGAGCCTAATCTAGTCACAGTCTTTGTTTTTGAGCTAGTGACTTCTAAGAGACTCACTGTCAGCAACGATGTTGGTCTTTTTCATTCTTTTTATGGTTACTGGAGACATCCTTAAATAAACCACAAATTCAACTCGTTTCCTATAGTAAGAATGGCAATGTGAAAGAGGGACTATCTACAACCGGTTCACCTTCTCTGCTTTCTAGGTTCCAGAACTGGGGGTGGGAAACTTTTTCTTTAAAGGGACAGATAGTAAACCATCTAGTCTTTGTGAGCTTAGAGTCTAGGAAATGATATAAACATCTCAATAACAATTTAAAATGTAAACCTCAGCTTGGCCAGGCACGGTGGCACATCCTGTAATCACAGTGGCTTAGGAAGCCGAAGCAGGAGGATCATAAGTTCAAAGCCAGCCTCAGCAACCTAGGGAGGCCCCAAGCAACTCAGTGAAACCTACTGTCTCTATATAAAATATAATAAAGGGCTAGGAATGTGGCTCAGTGGTTAAGTGCCTCCAGGTTCAATTCCTGGTACCAAAAAAAAAAAAGTTTCACAGCTTGTGAGTCATGAGTTTCTATTAGAATAGGGGTTGGCAAATTGCATGTGTACCCCTGTTCTCATAGAAATATCTGGGACTGGAGCTGGGATACAGCAAACTTGTTCCTTCCATCCTTTGAGGTCAGGTAATTGACTAAGTTCTGGTTATATAATGGAGAACAAAATAGACATTGTCCTTGTCTTCACAGTTTACAGACTATGCACCCTAGGCCCTTCTACCTAGTAACAATTCCAGTCCCTTGAATGTACATGTTTATCCCATTTCTCCCGAACATCAGTAGTTCTTTGAAAGCATCTCTTACATGTAGTCCCATTATTATAAATTAAATTGTCTTTATGCTTATATCCCAAGTAGGTGAAAACCTCTGATGAGCCAAGGAGCATGTTTTAGTTATTGTTATATTTTTAGGGCCTAGCCCTCTCTGCCCCTTGTACATGTTATGCACCCAATAATTGCTTGTCAAGCAGAAAGGAACTGAACTGCTTTTTATTCCATTATTTGGGTGCCTTTTTAGGTAGCCACTTTTCCTTTTGCTAGATTTAACTGTGTTATAAAAAAAGACTCTGAATTCAAAGACTTCACTTTTGAGAATGAAAGGGGGCATATTTTTACTGCAGTTGACATCATTATAAGGTCTAAAAAAGTCTTTGTGACATCCTCTATTTTCAGCTAGGATTGGTAGCAAACTATTGTTTTCCTTTTCTCTAAGAAAAATTCTACCTAACCACAATTTTCTTGTTGGTTTCACCAGGAGGCTGTTTCTTTGCACACCCCTCTTGTGAGATCGATCGTGTCTTACATCTTTTTTTCTTTATTATTTCATAAAGGAAGGGACAGCTTTTTCTCATGTTCATGGTTCTGTTTTTGTGTCCTGTGGGTAAAACTGAATAAACAAATAGTAACTTCTCATATGCCCATGTGGATAACTGTGACACTTGCCCATGTGACACTTGTCTTCTATTTGAACAGGTATGAAGCTAATGTGAACCCCTCTTAGCAAGAAAAACATATTCTATTTTCACCAGTATAAAAGGAAAGCATGAGCATTACAGAAAATTTGAAAATAATGGAAAAATGAAAAGGAGATACATACTCTTACCATCTAAGTTTTATATATTGTAACCAGTTCAAGCTTCTGGGACCTTAGTTTCTTCATCTATAAAATGGAGTTAATAACAGTACCTGCCATGCAGTGTTATGATGAGTCTTAAAAGCATTAATATAATGTCTAAAGAAGATTCTCACATAGAGGACATGGTCAACAAATGTTGGATATATCCTGCTCATCACACTAAATATTACCTTTAAATACCTTAACTTTTTTCTTATTGTATCCTTCTAATACATGGTTTCTACGTAGTTAAAATATTTTAAAATGATCATGACCTAATGTCTCTGAGATATTAGTTACTAATAGTACAATATATTCTATGTCCAAATTTTGCACATTGTATAAACTGAAATCATTCTACATATTCCATGAGTATCAACATTATTTGCAATTTTAATGAATTTCATTGTACAATTGCAAGAATAGCTTAGAAAAGAGTGTTCGTGAAATATTTATCACCAACATCCATGTTTTCAATTTTAACCAAATAACTCTAAGATCTCTTATAAAGAGATTGTGCTTTGAAATTGTCCAAGGAAATCTTCATTATAACTAAGCTTCAAATAGTTAATTGAATATTTGCATATTTATGGAGACTGAACTTGAATATTCAACTCTAAAGCAATCCATCACAGTTGCCATAACATTCTTATATTTTAGTGAATTAGTCAAGGCTGGAGATTATTTCATCACTTATTAACTTCCTTAATGGGGTTTTTTTTTTTTAAAGCCTATGTACTGCTTGTTCTCATCCTTCTAGTTATTTTACCATTTCAGGGATGACTCATTTAATGAGTAAAATAGCCAGTGGAGAAGAGTTACCCATTAGAACTGTGTCTATGAATGTGAAAAATTATGGTAACTGCCTAGATGAGAACTACATGAATGAAGAAATGTAGGCAATGATGCCAAAATTGTAGGCAATAAATTATCTATTACTTTAAGTGTCAGTTCTCAAAGCAAATACAAATAATAAATATGCATGAAAAGTAAGTTCAAATTGGTCAGGGAGTTAAAGAAATGCAAACTTTAACAAGATAAGATGCATATTTTTTATATTAAGGAAATAAAAATAAATAACAAATCTTAGTGCAGGAGAGACTGTGAAAAGAGCTACTTATTTATGACTAGCACCACTCTTACATGGATAATTTGGTTGCACATATCAAGATAAATATAACATTCATACCCTTTGACCCAAAAATTCCACAGGTGGAGCTTTACCCTAATTGATTAATAAAACCAACAAAGTATAAGTTTACTTTACTAAAATATCTATGGTGACCTTATATATTATAACCAAAAGCCTTGATAAAAATATAAGTGTTTAGCCAAAGAATTGTTTGGTACACTGAAAGAATTACATTGGTACAACACAATATTAATAATAATGTAACACATATAAGGATGATGTAAAGGCTTGGAAAATAGCTTCAAATTATATTTTTGAGACAATATAGGATACAAAATTGAATTAAAGTAAACCTTTATGTTTTTGAGGAATAAGGTCTAAGGCTTAAAATACTGCAAGTCATGACAGAAAATAATTACCCTTGTAAAATGTGATACAGAATAGTTAAAATATCTAAGTAGAAATTAAACATTTTTGTTTCCAAATTTCTCTGAATTTTTACTTGAGGTGCTTGATGAATAGATTCGTAAAGTTCTTTTTCTTGTTCTTATAGTGAGCATTTAGTGGAACTGTCTATGTCATAAGTTCAAATTTCCACTGAATTCCATGTCATCACTTATTTTTCTCGAAATTAAATTGATTTTTATCACCAGTTCTAGCATTGTGCTTTATTTGAGAGTCTTTCTTTTCACGCAGAAACTTCATTTTCAATACTTTTTGAGAATTATTGTACAAGTTACAAAGAAATCACCAGGTTGAATGGTGAGGTTGGGCAGCCACCTAGGTTCACTCACTGGCTAAATGGCTTGCATTGGTTTGTCTATCTCGGAGAGTGCATGCTTCAAACATATACCTCTGAAATGATCTCCCCTTTACTACATGTGATGGATCAAACTTTAATCATTCCTAAAATATGCCAAGTACTCTTGTCCAAGAGCCTTTCTTTAAAGGGAAAAGTGGAGATGGATTTAATCAAAATGGAAGAAAAATCAGTGGGTTAGAAGAACGAAATTGAGGGGGAGGGAGGAAAGATGGGATAAGGGAAGAACAGTGAAATGAATCTGACCTAATTTTCCGATGGACATTTGTGAATATACCACAGTGAGTATCACCATCATGTATACCCACAAGGCATCAACTAGAAAAAAACCAGCAAACTAAAAGTCAATAGCAGAAATATCAGTAGAAAGAGGAGAACAGGGAAAGGGAGGAGGAGAGAAAAGGAGGAAAACTGGGGAATGAATTAGAGCAAATTACATCCTATGTCTTTATAATTATGTCATAATTAATCCAAATGTTATGTATAACTAAAAACAACCAATGAAAAGGAAAAAATGACCTTTCTATATACGTAGTACTCCCTCTGATGATCTATTCTCATCCCTACAACTCACATCAAGTTGTCATTCACCTTTTAAGTCCAAGTTATATCATGATTTTCTTTATGAAATATTTTTTGGCATATTCAGAAATGACTAATCCTAGTATCAACCTCATGATATTTGGTGTAAAATGAATAGTGAGTCAAATTCTGAACTCTACTTGTTGTAGGAATGTATGATGGTGTAAGTATGAAATATCATGACAGAGAAAAACCAGAAACCTGCTTTCAGTTTTAATTCAATGTAATAGACCTCTTCCTATAAAAGAACCACATGTAGTATATAATGAATAAAAAAATGAATACATGTACATAACTAGAAGATATTCTCACACATAGTGCATGAACAAATAAAATGATAGAGGCTCCTTTCTACTCTTGCATCTTTCATAGAAAATGGACAACTCCATTTAGTGCTAAAGTTAGAGATGTGAAGAGCCATGACATTATTTAGTCATCTGTGGGATTGGTAAGCAATGGTTAAGAACGCTCCAAGATTAGTTATTAAAGCAGCCAAAATAAGATGTGGAAATCCCATTGAAAATTGTGCTTCCTGGGACAGAAGAATTGATACAGAAAGAACAAGAACTCTTCCTCTCACCATGGTAGACTGATAACAAAGCCCTCTGTAGTCCCTGCAGTGCTGATTATAGGTAATTATGTAGATTAAGGTACACGAGATTCTCATTTCAGAGTTCAAACACAGTCATCTCATGAAATCTTGCTAAGATTTGGATAAGGTTTGAATATTCCCTAAAGGTTTATGTGTTGGAGTCTTGGTTTGCAATATGGTGGTGTTAGAGATGGTGAGGACCTTCAAAAAGTGAGGATTAGTGAATGATTGTTAGGTCAATTGGGGGTGTGCTCTTGAAATGGATTAAGGTAGTTCTCTTAGAAAACCCTGCTTAGTTATTATGAGAGGATTGTTATTTGTGTGTGAGCCCAAACAGTCTCTCTTGTTGAACTTCCTATACCAAAACATGATCACTTGTTCCTACACATACCATCTGCCATGATGTGATGCAGTTAAGAGGGCCCTCACCAGAACCAAGCTGATACAGGTGCAAGTTCTTGAACACCCAAAACTGTGAGGTAAATTAACCTCTTTTCTTCATAAGTAGCCTATCTTGTGAATTTTGTTATAACCATAAAAGCTGACTAATACAAGCCTCAAGTTAAGAAAATCCTCGCTAGACAGAGATCCAAGATGGCGGACTAGAGGGAGGCTGCATTCCTTGTCGCTCCATAACTCCGGTTTCAAACAGAGGATATAAGTTTCTTGGTAAGGCAGTTTTTGCTGCCCATCGATCCCCTGCTGTTTACCCCATTTGTCTGCTGTGATCACCTGCAGTCTGCCAGCATATAGATGCGTTTTTTGAGAGCAGATTGCTCACTGTCAGGCACCTATCATCCGCCATTTGCTTGCCTCTTGCCTGTCCATCACCTGCCTTACTCCTATCCATCACCCAACGCACAAGGTTCACCTCCTGATCGTCCGAAAACAGTCAGCAAACTGATCACCGACCTGCAGTGGAGCACCAGCTGCCTGCTGTTGCCTGGAAGTTCACTGTTACAGTACCTGCAGGTTTGATTACACGTGGCTGCTGCCATTTTGAGACAGGCCCTGTAGGACCCCTGGCCAAACTGAATGAGCCCCATCTCCAGGATCCCTCAGTCCGACCAATCACTCCCTGCCTCTGGGGCCCTCGCATCAACTGACTGCTCCCTGCCACCAGGATCCCCAGACCAACTAACTGACTGCACCCTGTCACTGGGACTCAAGACTGACTGATTACAAATGGCCTACAGGGTCCCACAACCACACCAAACACACCCGAACTCCAGGACCCCTGCCTGACCAACCGCTTCCCACCTCCAGGACCTCCAGCTGACCACGACCACACCCTGAGCTGCAGTTTCCCATTTGCCAACATGTTTCAAAGCCAGAGCGGCCATCTTGGATAATCCTGGAAGCCAGAGCTCTGACCTGTAGGTGGGGCAAATCCCATCCTGAAACGCCTGCTGGAGGCTTGAAGCTCATTGTCAGGTACCTCTCATGCATCAGGCTACTGAACACTGGGAGGTTTCATTACTATATGACTGTTACACTGTAGATTTTCTTTTTTCTCTTTATTGAAAAATTTTAAGTTCTATTTCTTTACTTTTCTTGCTCTCTTTTTCTTTTGTTTACCTGTTCCCTCAGAGTCTCTTTCTCCCTTTTTTGCATGCTAACATCCAATTTCTTTTAATTACACTTTCACCCTTTCTAATATCTAGAACTTCTGTATATTCTTTTCTTATCCCATTAACAGCCACATTCTACATCCCTCTGCATCCTCTTTGTCCTCCATTTGAAACCGCAGACCTTATTGCAAATCTGTTTGTTTTACCAAAGATAATATTTGAACTCATTCTGTTTATTATGACAATTTTGTTATTGACCTCATAGGGGCTATTTGGTCTAGGACTGCATAGTGTCTGAATTCGGCACTGCTAATATTGATCTCCCCTTAAAGAAAGGGTTTTGGAAACCTATAGGACCACTATGAGGCTATAGGGGGAAATCTGCAGTACCCCAGATCTGCACTGCTAGAGGGGAAGATACATGAACAACATGAAAAAAACAAGGGAAGAAAATGATCCAAACAAATCTAGATTCTATATTAATAGAATCCAATGACAGGATGTTAGAAGAAATGTCAGAAAAGGACTTCAGATTATACATGATTAAGATGATTCATGAAGCAAAGGATGAGATAAGAGAGCAAATGCAGGCAATGAAAGATAATACCAATGAGCTGAAAGAGCAACTGCAGGAAGCAAAAGACAATTTCAACAAAGAGACAGAGATTCTCAAAAAAAAAAAAAAAAACCAAATGGAAATCCTTGAAATGAAGGAAACAATAAACCAAATAAAAAACTCAATGGAAAACATCACCAAAAGACTAGACCACTTGGAAGACAGAACCTCAGACAATGAAGACAAAATATTTAATCTTGAAAATAAAGGTGCCCAAACAGAGAAGATGGTAAGAAATCATGAAGAAAATCTCCAAGAACTATGGGACATCATGAAAAGACAAAATTTAAAAATTATTGGGATTGAGGAAGGCACAGAGATACAAACCAAAGGAATGAACAATCTATTCAATGAAACAATATCAGAAAATATCCCAAGCCTGAAGAAAGAAATGGAAAATCAAATACAAGATGTTTACAGAACACCAAATGCACAAAATCACAACAGATCCACACCAAGGCACATTATAATGAAAATGCCTAACATTCAAAATAAAGATAGGATTTTGAAGACTGCGAGAGAAAAGCATCAGATTACATAGAGGGGGAGACCAATACGGATAGCAGCCAACTTCTCAACCCAGACTCTAAAAGCTAGAAGGGACTGGAACAATGTATTTCAAGCTCTGAAAGAACATAGTTGCCAACCATGAATCATACACCCAGCGAAACTAACCTTCAGATTTGAAGATGAAATAAAATCTTTCCATGGTAAACAAAAGTTAAAAGAATTTACAAATAGAAAGCCTGCACTACAGAATGTTCTCAAAAAAATATTCCATGAGGAGGAAATGAAAAACAACAATGTAGGTCAGCAAAGGGAGGAACTACCTTAGAGAAAAACCACTCAAAGGAGAAACCAAGCCAACTTAAAAACCAAAAATAAGCCAAATGACTGGTAATACAAATCATATCTCAATAATAACCCTGAACGTTAATGGCCTAAACTCATCAATCCAAAGACATAGACTGGCAGAATGGATTAAAAAGGAAGACCCAACAATATGCTGCCTGCAAGAGACTCATCTCATAGAAAAAGACATCCACAGACTAAAGGTAAAAGGATGGGAAAAAACCTACCACGCATATGGACTCAGTCAAAAAGCAGGGGTTTCCATCCTTATATCAGATAAAGTGGACTTCAAGCCAAAGTTAGTCAGAAGGGATAAAGAAGGACATTTCATACTGCTTAAGGGAACCATAAATCAGGAAGACATAACGATAGTAAATATTTATGCCCCAAACAATGGTGCATCCCTGTACATCAAACAAATCCTTCTCAATTTCAGAAATCACATAGACCACAACACAATAATTCTGGGCGATTTTAACACACCACTGTCACCACCAGATAGATCTTCCAAACAAAATCCAACCAAAGAAACCATGGAACTCAATAACACAATCAATAACCTAGACTTACTAGACATATGTAGAATATTCCATCCATCAACGAGTGGATTCACTTTCTTATCAGCAGTACATGGAACCTTCTCGAAAATAGACCATATGTTATGCCACAAAGCAGCCCTTAGGAAATGCAAAAAAATAGAGATACTGCCTTGTGTTCTATCAGATCATAATGGACTGAGAATAGAAATCAATGACAAAATAAAAAACAGAAATTACTCCAACACCTGGAGATTAAATAATATGCTATTGAATGAAACATGGATAACAAAAAACATCAAGGAGGAGATAAAAAAATTCTTAGAGGTCAATGAGAACGATGATACAACATATCAAAATCTCTGGGACACTATGAAAGCGGTACTAAGAGGAAATTCATTGCACGGAGCGCATTCCAGAAAAGAATGAAAAGTCAACAACTAAGTGACCTAACATTACAGCTCAAAGCCCTAGAAAAAGAAGAACAGAATAACAGCAAAAGTAGTAGAAGATAGGAAATAATTAAAATCAGAGCAGAAATCAATGAAATTGAAACGAAAGAAATAATTCAAAAAATTTACAAAGAAAAAGTTGGTTCTTTGAGAAAGTAAACAAAATAGACAAACCCTTAGCCACACTAACAAAGAGAAGGAGAAAGAAAACTCAAATTACTAAAATTTGTGATGAAAAAGGAAATATCATGACAGACACCACTGAGATACAGAACATAATGAGAAGCTACTTTGAAAATCTGTATTCCAACAAAATAGAAACTACCGAAGACATTGACAAATTTCTAGAGACATATGCTCCTCCCAAACTGAACCAGGAGGACATACACAGTTTAAACAGATCAATATCAAGCAATGAAAAAGAAGAAGCCATTAAAAATCTACCATCCAAGAAAAGCCCAGGACCAGATGGATTCTCAGCCGAGTTCTATAAGACCTTCAAAGAAGAACTCATTCCAACACTTCTCAAAGTATTCCAGGAAATAGAAAAGAGGGTACCCTACCGAACTCATTCTATGAAGCTAATATCACCCTCATACCCAAACCAGGCAAAGACACATCAAGGAAAGAAAATTTTAGACCAATATCATTGATGAATATAGATGCAAAGATCCTTAACAAAATATTGGCAAACTGTATCCAAAAACATATTAAGAAAATTGTGCACCACGATCAAGTGGGGTTCATCCCTGGAATGCAAGGATGGTTTAACATCTGTAAATCAATAAACATAATCCATCATGTCAATAGACTTAAGGATAAGAATCATATGGTTATTTCAATTGATGCAGAAAAAGCATTCGACAAAATACAACACCCCTTCATGCTCAAAACACTAGAAAAAATAGGGATAGTAGAAACATACCTGAGCATTGTAAAGGCTATTTATGCTAAGCCCATGGCCAACATCATTCTTAATGGAGAAAAACAGAAAGCATTCCCTTTAAAAACAGGAACAAGACAGGGATGTCCTCTTTTACCACTTCTATTCAACATTCTCCTCGAAACTCTAGCCAGAGCAATTAGGCAGACCAAAGAAATTAAAGGGATACAAATAGGAAAAGAGGAACTTAAACTGTCACTATTTGCTGATGACAAGATTCTATATTTAGAGGATTCAAAAACCTCCTCCAGAAAACTTCTAGACCTCATCAATGAATTCAGCAAAATAGCAGGCTATAAAATCAATATGCATAAATCTAAACCATTTTTATATGCAAGCGACAAAACAGTTGAAAGGGAAATGAGGAAAACAACTCCATTTGCAATAGCCTCAAAAAAAAATAAAATAAGATACTTGGACATCAATCTAACCAAAGAGGTTAAAGATCTTTACAATGAAAACTACAAAAGATTGAAGAAAGAAATTGAGGAAGACCTTAGAAGATGGAAAGATCTCCCATGTTCTTGGATAGACAGAATTAATATTGTCAAAATGGCCATACTACCAAAAGTGCTATACAGATTCAATGCAATTCCAATTAAAATCCCAATGATGTACCTTACAGAAATAGAGCAAGCAATCATGAAATTCATCTGGAAGAATAAGAAACCTAGAATAGCTAAAGCAATCCTTAGCAGGAAGAATGAAGCAGGGGGTATCGCAATACTAGACCGTCAACTATACTACAAAGCAATAGTAACAAAAACGGCATGGTATTGGCACCAAAATAGACAGGTAGATCAATGGTACAGAATAGAGGACATGGACAAAAACCCAAATAAATACAATTTTCTCATACTAGACAAAGGTGCCAAAAATATGCAATGGAGAAAAGATAGCCTCTTCAACAAATGGTACTGGGAAAACTGGAAATCCACATGCAACGGAATGAAACTAAATCCCTATCTCTCACCCTGCACAAAAATCAACTCACAATGGATCAAGGACCTTGAAATCAAACCAGAGACCCTTCATCTTATAGAAGAAAAAGTAGGTCCAAATCTTCAACTTGTTGGCTTAGGATCAGACTTCCTTAACAGGACTCCCATAGCACAAGAAATAAAAGCAAGAATCAATAACTTGGATAGATTCAAACTAAAAAGCTTTCTCTCAGCAAAGAAAACCATCAGCAATGCGAAGAGAGAGCCTACAGAGTGGAAGAATATCTTTGCCACTCATACTTCAGATAGAGCACTAATTTCCAGAATCTATAAAGAACTCCAAAAACTCTACACCAAGAATACAAATAACCCAGTCAACAAATGGGCTAAGGAAATGAACAGATGCTTCACAGAAGAAGATCTGCAAGCAATCAACAAACATATGAAAAAAATGTTCACCATCTTTAGTAATAAGAGAAATGCAAATCAAAACTACCCTAAGTTTCCATCTCACCCCAATTAGAATGGTGATTATCAAGAATACAAGCAACAATAGGTGTTGGAGAGGATGTGGGAAAAAAGGTACACTCATACATTGCTGGTGGGGCTGCAAATTAGTGCAGCCACTCTGGGAAGCAGTGTGGAGATTCCTTAAAAAACTTGGAATGGACCCACCCTTTGACCCAGCTATCCTACTCCTCGGCCTATACCCAAAGGACTTATAATCAGCATACTACAGAGATACAGCCACATCAATGTTCATAGCTGCTCAATTCACAATAGCCAGACTGTGGAACTAACCTAGATGCCCTTCAATTGATGAATGGATAAAGAAACTGTGGTATATATATATATACAATGGAATATTACTCAGCCATAAAGAATGATAAAATTATGGCATTTGCAGGCAAATGGATGAAATTGGAGAATATCATGCTAAGTGAGATAAGCCAATCTCAAAAATCCAAAGGGTGAATGATCTCTCTGATAAGCAGATGATGACACATAATGGGGGGTGGGAGGGGGACAAGAATGGAGGAAGGAGGGACTGTATAGGGGGAAAAGAGGGGTGGGAGGGGTGGGGGGGAAGGAAAAAATAACAGAATGAATCAAACACCATTACCCTATGTGAGGGTATAATTACACAAATGGTATGCTGTTACTCCATGTACAAACAGAAACAACATGTATCCCATTTGTTTACAATAAAATAAATAAAAAAAGAAATTACTCCTAGAAGTTGGGCACAGCATGCATACCTGTAATCCCAGTGACTTGGAAGTCTGAGAAAGGAGGACAGCAAGTTCAACTTTGCAAGATGCTGTCTCAAAATAAAACAAAAAGGGGTAGTGTGGATATAACTGAGTAGTAGAGCATCCCTGCATTCAATCCTCAGAGCCAAAGAAGGAGGTGAAAGAGAGAAAGGAAGGAAGACCTGAGGGAAGGAAAACGAACCTACTCCTACAAATAGGTTCTAGGTCAACACATTGCTCTTACCTTTTGGGGGAAAACAAACAGGTGAGTAATTTCAGCATTTGCATTACTTTCCATCTACTCTGGCTGAATTTTCTTAGTCCTTTCCTGATGTCTTTACTATTAGTTGAACTACTGGTTTTCAAGATATTCAAATCTTGTAATTATCTGGACATCTTTAGTTCAACGGGTCATATAGTGTACACAATATCCAAGCCCTCTGAAATAAAATCTGAAGTCATCTGTTTGTCCTGACAGTTCATCCTGTTACAGTGGTCCACTTTTTGCTTTGAGTATAATCCTTGCTATTCTGCTACTGCAACTTGTTTTTAAAATGAACATATTTCTTTCTCCCTGCTCCTCCTTAATCTATCCCCCTCCCTAAACTCAGGGGAAACAGGATTACCTTTCTTCCCCATTTTAGGTAGATTTATCTGTCCTTGAATACACACCCACCATAGGAACAAATTAATCCAGACTTTGGTATGGTACCAGAAGATCTCAGAGAACATGTGGAATGTAGCCTTTGAATCACCTCTTTAAAAGTTCCTGCTGGTGGGCAGAATCACAGCCTTTGCAACAGGAATCCCCTGTGTTTCTCCTTTGCTAGCAAAGCAATAAACCTTCTTTTTCTTTTTCTCAAAAAAAAAAAAAAGAAAAAGAAAACAAAACCCTCAAAACATTATTATTGACAACTAATTGGGTTGAGGAAGTCCTGCTGGTTACATGTAAATATGTGGTACCAAAATGCACAAAACACCTAAATTACCCCACATACACATGGACACAAACACACGTATCAATACTTGCAGGCAATAAAAATTTAAGTAAAACTTATTTCTATCTGGGTATATTGCATAGCTCTCCTTGTTCCTTCATATACTTCAGTAACATATTATGCTATTCTCTACCCAGACACTTATATTACACTGCAATAAGTGCTGTGCACATGGATTAACATATCTGTTTCCCCCTTTAGAACATATTTTATGTCAGAGAAAATTATTATTTGTCTTGTATAATTTTATAAATTATAGCCATGCTCACTACTATAAGCACTCATGCAAATGAGGGTTAAATGGAAGACAGAGTATCTGCAGGTGTGAAGACATCTATCCTCAGATTCATTTTCCCTTAAACATCTCTTAGAAATGTCATTAATAAAGTTGGCCTCATAAGTAACTCATTATACTTCCTTTGTAAAACTACTGTTTATCTTGGGAAAAAAATTTTTTTTTTCCTATGACTTACATCCAAAGGCAGGAGGAGGAGAGTAGTCTAGCACCAGGAGGAAGAGAGGGAAAATTATTTTCTCTCCTTATTTTTGTTCTATACAGGCACAAACCCACTGAATGTTGCCTATCCAAACTGAAGACAGGTTCTCCCCATTCATTGTAATGACTCATATGAGAATTTCCTCTGGAAATATTGTCACAGATACACCTAAGAAGTAATGCCTTTCTGTTCTCTAACCTTAGGACTTAATAAGAGTAGCTACCCCACTACTTCTCCATTCTCAAAACTTTAGCATTAAACTGAGAATTACACCATCAGCCACCCCATTTCTGAGGCTTTTAGACATGGACTGAGTCACACTACCAGTATTCTTGAGTGACAGCTTGCAGATGGCCTATCATGTGACTTCTCAGCCTCCATAATCATGTGAGACAATTCCCTTAATAAATCTTCACTCATGTGTGTGTGTATATATGAATAAATATGTGCTATTGGAATCATTTATATCTATATTGATAGATATTGGGAAAAGATAGTCTTTTAATTAAATGGTGAAAAAGTGGATAACTCAATATCTACATGAAAAAACATGAAATTACCCTATCTCATCATGTACACAAAAATAAGTTCCAAATGAATTATACACTTAAACATAAGACCTTAAACTATAAAACTACAGGAAGAAAATATTAGGTAAAAGCTCCATTACATTGGTCTAAACAATGATTTTTTTTTTTGGATATGAACTGAAAAACACAAGCAACAAAAGGAAAAGTAGTTAAATGAGATTATAGCAAACTAAAAAATATTCTGCAAAGCAAGGAAACCAATAAACAGAGTAAACAGACAACCTACAAAATGGGAGTATACATTTGCAAACCATACATGTGATAAGGAGTTAATATCCAAACTATAGAAGGAAACTCAACAACTCAATAGCAAGGAAACAAATAACCAGATTAATAGTCGAAGAACTTGAATAGACATTTCTAAAAAAAAACATACAAGTGGTCAACAGGTACATGAAAAAATATTCAACATCACTGATCAGTAAGGAAAAAAAAAGCAAAACCACAATGATATATCACCTCACCCCAATAAGAATTACTATTTTCAAAAAGACAAAAGGATAACAAGTCCTAGAAATGATGTACAGAAAAGGGAACTCTATACACTGTTGGTGGGAATGTAAATTGATACAGTCAATATGGAAAAGAGAATGGAGGTTCCCCAAAAATTTCAAAAATAGAATTGTGATATGTTCCAGCAATTTCACTACTGGGTATATATCCAATGGAAATGAAATCAGTATATTGAGACGTGGATGCTCATGTGCATTGTAGCATTCAAAACTGTCAAAATATGGAATCAAATAAGTGTCTATCATATAATGAGTAGATAATGAAAATGTGGTATAAAATTCAATGGAATACTATTCAATGTTTAAAAAGATGGGAATTCTGTCACTTGCAACATGTATGAACACAGATAAATCTGGAACCAACCATGAAAAGATAAACACCACATGATTTTTTATATGTGGAATACAAAAGTCAAACTCATAGAAAGCAAAAAGTAAAATGGTGGTACATAAGAGCTGGGGAGTGGTTACCAAGGATGGGAGAGATTGGGGAGATGTTGGTCAGAGAACACAAAATTTCTGTTAGAAAAAATAATTTCAAGATATCCATTGTACAACATGGTGACTGTAATAAATAACAATGTATTTTATCTTGAAAAATGATAAGAAAATATTTTAGGTATTCTCACTACACACAAAAAAATTATGTATGTAAAATAATGTATATGTTCATTAGATCAATTAAGGCTATTATAGTTTAGATATGAGGTATCCCCCAAAAGTTCATATGTGAGATGATGCAAGAACATTCAGGGGTAAAATGATCAGATTATAAGAGTTTTAACCTACCTAATCAGTGGATTAATCTCCCATAAGGATTAACTGGGTGGTGACTGTAGGCAGATAGGGTGTGGCTGGAGACTATAGGTCACTGGGGTGTGTCTTTGAAGTTTTGTATTTTGTCCCTGGTGAGGAGAGCTCTCTCTGCTTCCTGTTGTCATGTTCTGAGCTGCTTCCTCCACCACACCCTTCTGCCATGATGTTCTGCCACACCTTGAGCCCACTACTGACCTTCCATGGATTAAGACCTCTAAAACCATGAGCCCCAAATAAAGTTTTCCTCCTCTACATTGTTCTTTTCAGGTCTTTTGGTCACAGCAATGAAAAAACTGACTAAAACAGAGCCATTCTATAATGTATATACATTTCAAGCCAACCATGTTATATGTCATAAATATATACAATGTTTATTTGTCAATTAAAATTAATGTGGGCTCGGTTGTAGCTCAGTAGTAGAGTGCTTGGCCTAGCATGTGTGAGGCACTGGGTTTGATCCTCAGCACCACATAAAAATTTACAAATAAAACAAAGGTATTTTGTCCATCTATAACTAAAAAAAAATGTAAAAAATATAAATAAATTAATGTAAAAAAGAGGGCATACAATGTGGAGTTTAATAGAAAAAATATTCAAAAAGTAGCCATAGCCATTACTTTAAAAGTATGGTTGTTGGAAAACCCAAGCTGAGAAAACTCCCTTTTCTCTGATTCCTGTCTTGTGATGACCCTTCTGAGTAGTGAACACAAAAGAGTTTGACTTCTTTAAATTGAGATGGGAAGTGGAAAGCAAAGCAAACTGCTGAGAGGGGAGGAAGTGGTTAAAATAATCTTGCCTCTTTTCAAAGATTTCTCCAGCCTTTGAGGGACTTTCTGTACCTTTGTGGTGATAAGTTAGAAGAAATGCCAAATACACTAAGGAAATTCATTCTTTTAAGCAATATTGCTGTGAATCATTTTATAGAATGATTTTTTGTTTGGTCAAATGAATACTTACCTTCTAATTTTTCTTAGTATTTGAGAGTTTTCTTTAAGGGAAGGATATCTTTACCTTTATTGCTCTGATACTTAGGTGATGGTGTATTGATTTATCATTGATAACAAGGGCTATAAATTACAACACAATTGAGAAAATAGATTATTTTGCTTCCATTTTACAAGACCAGTTACATTATGTTAAAAATGTGTAAATTTAAATAATTATGCTCAGCTATTTAAAATCAATTATAAATTTTACTTATGAGCTCGTTCCTAGAATAAATGTCTACCCTAAAGCTACTAACTTTAAGTGACGTATTCATAACTATCAAATCTTTCAGCATGTAGCTTTTCATTGATTGAATTCATAGTAATATCCACTATTATTATCTTCCTGCTACATATGAAAAATTAGATATAATTTATCTCTTTTGGATACATCTTTATTATACATTTTCATGGTATATTTTAGTAGCAAAGCACATGCCACCTGGTGGCTGAAAAAAATATAACATAATAGTGATTTTAAAATAATTGGTGGAAAACCAAAGTTTCCAAAATATTACTTTGCATCTATTTCTCAATCAATAGCAAGCATGCATTTTTGAGCAATGAGAAACACAGTGGGAAATCTTAAATGTTTAAAACGAGACAGTCAATGGAGGCTGTGTCAAATGGAGACATTTAATGACAATATTCCACTTTAGTTGCTTTTTTTATCTCTCTCCAGAAGTTATATTTTGAAACATTTTAATGCTTTTATGGCATACATTTTACTATACAGGAGTCAATTTGCATGCAGAATTGCTTGTTCTGGTGAACCTAGAAAACCAAGTAAAATATTTTCTTTAATAAAGGGAGAAGTAATTAGACAACGAAGGAGGCATTCATTTCTTCCAGGATTTTTACTGAAGTCATTCCTATCTGTCAGATGCCACACTAGAGGGGAATAAGTGGTAGTTAGGAAAGTTTAGTAGACACACTCTGGATTGAAAATCAGAAAATCCGGTTTGCAGCTCACAATTCACTGGTTGTGTGACCTTTGGCAAATGTGAAGCCACTTGATATACAAATATGTCACATATGCCAGGCCTAATATTTAAGGTTTCAAGAGGTTTGTTTTCTGTGGTCACCAGTTCATCATTAAAAAAAAAAAAAACCACATAATATAAAATTTACCCTGTTAACCATTTTAAGTGTGCAGTTCTGTAGTGCTAACTCCATTAAATATTATGTATAACAAATCTCTAGACATATGTCATCCTGTAATAATGAAACTCTATGCCCACTGAACAACAACTCTTCATTTCCCCCTCCACCACCAAATCCTTGGTGATTCCTATTCTACTGTCTGTCGCCACAATTTCAACTATTCTAGATATTTATCCTTCTGTGCATGGCTTACCTTTTTAGATCATCCATACTTTAGCATGTTACATGATTTCATTCTTTTAAGGATGAAATAGTATTCCACTGTATTACATACCACATTTTATCCATTCATCTTTTCATTGGATATTTCGATTGTTTCCATCTCAGCTACTGTGAACAATGTTGCAAGGAACCTGGGTACACAGCTATCTATCTCTTCTAGATCCTTCTTTCAATACTTTTGGTTATGTACCCAGAAGTAAGATTGTCGGATAACATGATAATTGTATTTTTAGTTTTGTGGAGGAAACTTCACACTGTCTTCCTTAGAGATTACACCATTATCATTCCTATTAGCTCTCCACAAGGTTGTAATTTCTCCATATGCTTACCAATACTGTTTTCTGCGTTTTTCTTGTTTGTTTTATATTGACCATTCTAATGAATGTGAGGTGATATCATATTGTCATATATATTTAGAAATGGTCCATTTAATATACCTGTGGGTCATTTCTGTATCTTAGAGAAAATGTTCACAAGTCCTTTCTGTATTTTTTAATCATTTGAGTTTTCTTTTTGAGTTTAAACATTCTATACATGTTCTGCACATTACCCTTTTATGAGATGAATGAGTTGCAAATATTTCCCCTTCTGTAAGTTGACTTTTCACTCTGTTGATTATTTCTTCTAATGTGCAGAAGTTTCTAAGATATACGTACCCATTAGTATATTTTTCCTCACTCTGTTAATTGTTTCTTCTAATGTGCAGGAGTTTTTAGGATATAGTATCCATTAGTATATTTTTGCTTTTGATGTCTACACCTTTGGTATGATATCTAAGAAATTATTGTTAAATCCACTGTCATGAAGACTTTCTCCTGTTTTCTGAAAGTATTGTATTTTTATATGTTATATTCAGCTGTTTAATCCACTTTGTTTTAATTTTGTATATGACATAAACTCAGAGTTTAATTTCTTTTTTTTGCATGTGAATATCCAGTTTTCCCAGCCCTGTTTTTGGAATTACTGTCCTTTCTCTATTGTCTTGGCAACTTGGAAGATCATTTGACCTTATATATGGTTTTATCTCTTTTCTATTAGTTTATATGTCTGTGGTTATGCTAGTACCACGGTATCTTGATTCCTATAAATTTGTAATATATTTTTAAATTGGAAAGCATGAGGTCTCTAATTTCATTTTTCTTTTTCAAGATTGTTTTGGCAATGCAGGGTCCCTTAAAATTCTATACAAATTTTAATATTGTTTTCTGCTCATGTAACAGGCTCAGAACAATTTCCCATAAAATATACATTTTGATGTGTAGCACTATTTTCTTAAAATTCTGGTCACCTTAGCAAAGGAAACTGGTAACTTTATGTATCAATTCAACTTCCCCTTCTCACATAACAACATTTATTCTTTACCTCTCATTTCAAAAAGATCTCCATCACTCATCATTCATACTGTCCCAGGCCTATTATAGGAACTTACAGAATCATCCATTTTTAGTCATGGAATTCCCCTAAAGTGGTTTATACCCTAAAATCGCTGTCCCATTTTGTTTTCTATTTTTATTTTTATTCTGGTTAGCCAGCTGTTTCTTCTTCTTTGGATTGGTCTTGTGCATATTTTCTATGCCTTTGGCCAATCATTAACCTTGCACTAACCACCAATCTGTCAAAACTTCTTTCATTGGGTTTATGCTGTGACCCCTTCACTGAAAGTGTTACAAAGTAGGCTCCCCCTCCAAATATAGTGACTGAGAGTCATTGTTCTATGCAGTGTAATCTCCAAATGTATGGTCAGCTGAACAGAGTAAGCCTTGGCTCCTTTCTAAGGACTAAGTATAGTCTGTGCTACATCTGTCTGTAGCAGGATCAAAAGGCAGACTGGGCCATTCTTCTGCTCTGTTCAGTAGTAAATGACTTGAGGTTGCCTAAGAGTATGAAATCAGCAAAGATGATGCCTAAATCTTATCAAAAGATTTAGGAAGTTCATTTTTTTTTTGTAGCTAATGAGATCAACCCATGAGTAGTAGAAATGGCATTTAGTCCATTTTATCTACAAACTTAAATGTGTTGATTGTTCCATTACATTCAAGTAACTTAATAAAATAGATCTACAATTTGAATGTGATAATGTGTTTACAAATGTAAGTGAATTGTGATAATGTCTACTGTTGAATGATAACATCACTAACTGACAGATAGCATAGTGATTAACAACAAAAAGTTTCTGAACAGAAGAATTACACCAGGTTTTAGGTACATAAATGTATTTTCCAGTGCCTTTGAAGAACAGATTAAAAATTCTACTAAGATAAAGATTCATGGACTTGACTATGAAATTACTGGCAATGCATGCACGTTGCAGTGACCAGGTGCAAAGAAACTAGCATTCATTGAAAAAATACACTGGGGTAGGTGATTTATATATATATGATTTCACTTAACTATTACAATAAGCTCATAGTATAGATGGTATTATTAGCTCCTTTCATATATGAAGCTCTTGAACCTCAGAGAGGTTAAGTTAGATTTGTAAGATCACATGGCTTGTAGAAAGAGAGGCAAAAATTAGAATGTAGGTTTGTATGGGCATATTTTCTACTCTACCAAAAGGTACATGAGAGCTTTGAAGGAAGAAGACACTAGGATACCCACACAGCTGAAAGATGGCAGAGGAATTTAGTATATGGAGGTCAAAAATGAAGCTGATATTGAAAGTTTTTAATATTTGTTGCTTGAAGCTATATGCTAAAGATTTAGAACATTTTCATTATAAAAATGTACATATATGCAACTTAATGGTAGTATGAATATATATGAATGTATCCATACCTAAGCATCTCCACATTTTAAAAATATTATACATATTTTGTCATTCTTGCTTAATATAGCTTTTTAAGTACAAGATCTGTGCTTGTTACACAGTGGTTTAGGTAGAAATACATGCAAGACAAACCACTCCAACATCATGTTTCCCAAGGAGCAAGAAAAAAAAAAAAGAAGCAATTATACTCTATGTATCCCATCTCAATTTTGCACAGATCTTGGACTCTACACATCCATTCATTCAACAAAACTTGGTTTATTACCTGTTATGTACCATGAATTGTGCTAGGTTCAATAGGGGATATATAAAGAAAAGAATAAAACAAAAGTTCCCTAAACATGGCTTCTTTTATTTACACTATCTAACCCACAGATCTGCCTGAAAATTTCCTACTTGTCTTAGGCTCATCAAACTCATCATAGGTAACTTGTCAAAGAGGTTAAATATTATAGTCATTCATTCTCATAAAGTTTGTGGGCTCTGTACCCCCTTCACTCTGCAAGAGTATAGCAACCTAACTTCAGCTCATTTATTATTATTATTGCTATGACAAGAACATTTTAAAATTTCTCAGTGCATTACCAGTGGCAGCAGTTTTACTCGTTTCCACTAAGTAGCAGTTAAGAAATCATATTAGGTATTCTGGCAATCTGTTTTAATACTAATTAGCTAATAAAGTAATTAGCAAAGTAAGAAATATATTACTACTATGCTGTATTATAATTTAGCTGAAATTGCATATGCAGATGCATAATGTTGAATTTCTAAAAATTCCATTTAGAAAATTTAGCAGTGTATTTAAATAATTCTCATTCACAGGCAACCAGCTGTGATGGAAGAAGCTGTATTTAAATAGTCAAAATTGAAGGTGCCAGCAGATTTCAAACAGAACACGTGAAAGCAAACTTTTTATAAACTTTGTTTTCCTTCTTGGAATGGATTATCACAACACACTGAAATTGAGGTGTTAGGTCTATTTTAACCACTTTTGTATATTTAAAAGTTATGAAGCACACTCTCTTCAAAGTGCACAACTGTCTGGTTATAGTCACTAAAAGTATCTATTCAACCTATACACCTGTACCAGACACTATGAGCATGAGTGGTCATGACATTACTATACATTTGCATTAACCTTAAACATAGCTTTATCTAACATATGGGCATAATTATTCAAAGCAAACATGCTTTTACATCTGATTATCTGTATGTATAATTGTGTGTGTGTGTGTGTGCGCGTGTGTGCGTGTGTGGCCAAATTTATTTTGTACTACATTAAAATTATAAGGTAGATTTTAAAGGTGTTATAGTGTTTTAGTCAACTTTTTCATTGCTGTGACTAAAGTATCTGAACAGAACTGTAGAGGAGGAAAAGTCTATTTGAAGGCTCATGGTTTCAGAGTTCTTCATTCATAGAACGCCAGTTCCATTCCTCTGGGCTCATAGTAGAAGAATGTGGCAGAAGGAAGCAGCTCACATGATGATCAGCAAGCAGAGAGAGAGAGACTCCACTCTCCAGATACAAAATAACTACCCTTTAGCCACACCCCCAATGAACCACTTCCTCCAGCCACACCTGACCTGCCTCCAGTTACCACTCAGTTAATCCCATCAGGATTAATTCACTGATTGCATTAAGGCTATATAACCCAGTCATTTCTCCTCCAAATCTTCTTGCATTGTCTCGCACGTGAGCCTTTGGGGAACCACATCTAAACATAACATGTTGTATTATCAATATTTCTTTCCCATTTAAAGTGCAAGCATCCTACTATTAAGGCACTCATAGAATAAATGATGCAAGAATTAATGAAGATTCTTTCAACACATAGTGGCAGATCACAGAGTATTTTTAAGCAGTGAAACTACACAGTATAACACTGTAATGGGTACATATCATTATATGTTTGTCCAAATCCATAGAATGTACAACATAAAAAATGAACCCTACTATAAACTATGAACTTTGGATGATAATGATGTGGCAATGAAGGTTCATCAGTAATAACAGGGATAACACTCTGGTGGGGGATGTTGATAATTGCAGAAGCTATGCTTGTTTGGGGGAAGACTGTATATGGGTAATCTCTGTACCTTCCATACTCAGTTTTGCTATGAACCTAAAACTACTCAAAAATAGCCCATGAAAAAAAGAAAGAAAAAACAGTAATAAGCATAACACTGGGACAAATAATAATTTCGTTAAATCTATTACAGCATGATGAAGCAAACCTTTTCTATCCACTAATAGATATTAAATGGACAGACATATAGTTACCATTTTCCTTTTTAAAGGGCATATTCATCATTGAAAATTATTAGGAGTCTAGTTTTGTATAGCCATATAGAATATGAATCACATAGATTGCTTCTTGGAACTATATCTGACAATTAAAAAAAATTAAAAATAAAAAGGGATACAAAGCATAAAACCAAGACATGTACATGGTGAAAAGAACACAAAGAAAATGCTATCCAAATGCCTCTTAGCACAGTACATGATTAGGTAGATTACTAAATGTGGATGGGAGGAAGTTCTATAACCAATGGGCTGGAATGGGTAAAAGGTTGGCTGTTCTCTAAGCAACCTGGGAAAACTGAAGAAGCTGTGGGACCTCAGAGGTGTGCTGGAATAACCAAAAGCAGCTGCAAGTCAGGGAAAGTCCAAATAGGAAGTAAAGAATGAAATAGCATCTCCAGTGTGATTCTACATCATATACAACCAGAAGAATGACAAGTTATACTCCATTTATGTACGATGTGTCAAAATGCATTCTACTGTCATATAGAACTAATTAAAACAAATTAAAAAATAAATTTAAAAAACAAGAAATGTATCTGTTGGAAATACAAAAAGAATATTTTGGTCCTCATGAAGGAACTACTTATTATAAAATTTATTTGATGAATTAAGTTGTGACTTTAAAATATATAAATTAAAAGGTAAATGCAAATGAATATATAATACTAAGTCATGATCTTAACTTTGCTATCCCACCATTGATAATATTTAGGTTTCCTTTTGAAAGGAAAATAGTAACTATGTTTTTCTTTCTTTTTTATTTTTTATTTTATTTATTTATTTATTGTACCAGGGATTGAACCCAGGGGCACTCAACCACTGAGCCCCATCCCCAGCCCTTTTTTATATTTTACTTAGAGAGAGGGTCTCCCTGAGTTGCTTAGGGCCTCGCTAACTTGCTGAGGCTGGTTTGGAACTCATGATCCTCCTACCTCAGCCTCCCCCACTGCTGGAAATACAGGCTCATGCCATGGCACCCAGCATAACTATGCTTCTTTCAATGTAATATCTATTGGTGGATAGAAGAGGTTTGCTTCATCATGTGTTAATGTTTTTGACTACATTAGTAATTGTGTATTACTATGTTTTTCTTCCTTTTTTCATGGATTATTTTCAAAACAGTTTTAGGTTCTGGCCTTTATGACTATTATAAGATTGAAATAGATGTTACATCAAAAGCACTCTGAGATGAAACAAAACTACACCAAAAATATATTAAAAGAAATGCTGAAACATAAAGATTGCCCAAACCACTATCTATGACATTTTTAATTGCATACAGATTGTATAATGTTGGTTGATTAAAAATTATTTAAAGAAAAGATGATTAAAGTACACTGAATTCACCATCAGAAACCCCCAGTAATTTGCATGGTTTTACAATGGGATTTATTTCAAGGGGCAGAATAAATCATTTAAAATCTGGATACAGTTACTCTTACTATCATTATTCACTGATAAATTTTCAAAAGTTATTCAAAACAGTGGTTTAACCTGCTTTGTGAGATTTCTTAATTTACTGTGGGGTATGGGAAACTGCAATTATTCACTGATTTGTAAGAGCAACAAGAGGAAAATTCATGGAAGGTCACCCACCACTGGCAAGCAAATTAAAGAGAAGAGAAATAAGCCATCAGTTTATAAGCATGAGCCCTTTAGGTGTGAAAGTCTAACACAGCTTGAACTTGTTTCCCTTATGTTCAGTTGTGTTACTGGACCTTTAAGTATGTACCTTGTGACAGACTTTCTAAAGAGAAGTCCCAAAATATCTATCAGTTATTCATCCAAAATGAACCTTTCAAACCAGTAACAACTGAGTCAGAACCACATGCTGTCTTTCTTTAACAGTTTAACCTAATACTATATAATTCCATTCTATTCCACTGGTATGTACTAATCACTTAGATTGTTCTTGATCCTGGGCCATATAACCGGCATACTACTGGATGGGCACTGGGAGAGGTAAATACAAAGATAAGATAATAGTACCATAAGAAATCTATAATTTGATGAGAAAGGATAATTTAAAGAACAGATTATTAAAGTGCACTGAATTTATCATAAGAAACCTATGGTAATTTGCATGGAATTAAAATGGGATTGACTGAAAAATGCTTGACTCTAAAAACTGATGATGTGCTTACAATATTATAAGGAAGCAGATCTGGTTGAAAAGTTCAACTAAAGGCTTTAATGTAGCATTTTTTTATTCAGTTTGAAGTATTCATCTCAGGACATTCACAGGCAAATGGAACAGTAGATGCTCATGCCTAGAGGTGCAGCAAAATAGATTTATATGAAAACTGTTTTCCATATATCCATGCATTTCTTTAGAAATTTCTAATTAAATGCTGGATTTCCTCTTCAGCATTCCCCAAAAGCAACTTCTCAGCCAAAGAGTTCCTGTAAGACACAGGCAGTGTCTATTCTGCTGCAGTAGCCCATCTCAGTTTTAGACAATTCTAACCATAAGATATTACCTTAATGTAAGTTTACATATTCTTTCCTCTGTCATGCATCTACTGTACATCATTCTACCCTCTGTGAATATATAGAATATTAAACTCTTTTCAATAAAATATCCCTCTACATGACAAGAGAGTCAAACTTCCCTGGTTACAGGTGAAATGCCATCAGTCCCTTCAATGGTTTTTCTTCTGACATAATTTCTAAAACCGAAGTTTCATTCTGTATGCTTTCTGCTGAAGTATGGCACTTGGAATGGAATACTCCAGTTATGCTGTGACCAAGAGAAAACAAAACAAAGTGATCTTGTATTACAAGAACAGGACTGTCATTATAATGCCTATTTGCTTTTGTGGCAGCCATGTACGCAACTGACTCACACAAACACCTAACAGTGCCTGACACAAGACACACTGAAGGATTATTAAAATTTGAGAGGCAAAGAGAGATCAGGCCCATTAGGATAAAGGTTGGTGAAAGAATCACAATTTACCTGAATACAGAAACAGTCTTAAATATGACTAGTGAATACGTTTTTAGAAAAATCCTTTCAGAGCAGAGGCTAAAAAGAGGAAGAAGACTTCTTGGATCTGGGCACTTCCTAGAAGAGATTAAAGATATGAGTGTAGGTAGGATCTACCTGCCTTAAGCAAGGAGATCATAAACGTATACTTCAAGTGAGAAAGAAAGAGGGACTCAGAGAGATTATTATAAAAGTGATCCTGAAGGAGACTGAAATTTCTACAAACTCAAAATTATAAGTGAACTTCCCAAGTATAACACTGGTAGAGACCTGAATATACTTTGAACAAGTGTCTAAGCAGTTGAGCTAACCACCCAATACCATGTGAGCATGTATTACAATTTTTCTTAAATATCTCTGATACAAAATTTTCTCTTAACATCAGAATGGAGTGGCAATATTTTGTTTAAGAAACAAAGCTATTATCTTGTTCAGGCAAGAAAGTAAGGAATTACAGACAAAGGACAATGACTATAATAACTCTGAAACACTTTTGAGCTATAAATCAGTGACATCAAAAGATTTACTAGAACTATAATCTCCATGAAGATAGGGGATATTCAGTTCCACTGCTGAAACCCTAGTACTTACCACAGATCTTGGGAAAAAGTAAGCCTTCAAAAATGAGTTGTTGTACAAATAAACAGAAACATTTCTGTTCATGTCAACATTTTTCTTCATAGTGATTAAGAGAATACCACTGTAATTTAAAAAGGTAGGTGTGAGGACAATAAAAATGCATTAACTCCATTCTACAAGTGATCTTCCAGGAAAGGGGACTCTCAGGAGCTAAGATATTTGGCACAAATGATGAAGATGAGAGAAATATGAGGTAATGAGTAAAGCTGGTGAACAGGAAAAATGAGGAAGGGTCAGACTATTTGCCTAGGCCAAAGACACTGAACTTGTGGAAGAACAGTATAGTTCCCTTAAATATATTCATTATTGAATTTTCAAATCTACCCATTAACTATAATCAAGTAGACATAGAATTAGTTTGGTATTATTGCAAATGAAATGTGAATGCAATCTTGGAAATCACTACAATTACCTTAAATTTTAATTTAAAAAAATTAACCATAATAATCCCATTGAGTTCAGTGTATTTTCCACCAGATTCACAGCACAATATGTGCTACGGCAGTTCTTCTCATGTTGCATCACATAGCCACGACAGGCAAAGAGATCTGGAAGGCTGGCATCGATAAAAGCTGTCATTTAATAAACTGTAATATTATGAAAGAACATGCCTACAAAAGTCATCTGACACCTATAGTTTTTGCTATCTTTGAATTTGTATCATGATTACTAAGGAGGATTTTCCATTTTTGCTACAATATATAAGTAGAAATGACTATGGGTGAAGTGGCCTTCTTAGTGCTTCCATGTTGTCTCTTCGTACTTGGATGACCTTGAGAAAATATGAATGGAAAAGAAACTCAACTAAATAGTGAAGCAGGACTAAGGATTTAGACCACTTGAGTATGCCACTTTCAGGGAAAGGACACCTACCATCTGAATCCTGGTTTAGAGCAAAGGAAACACAGAAGGGGTAGAGAAAGAAGGTAGGTATGACTATTTTTACAGCATCATAAAAGAAAGGAGTGCAGCAACGTCTATTTCCTCCCTTGATTTCTGTGTGTGCGCAAGTAAATATATACCATATACTATTATATATGTATATGTATATACATATACATATACCATCATATATATATATATACACTATATATATATAGTTCATTACATATACATAGCTCATTACAGATTATATATATATATATATATATGAGCAAGGATGTATGGGTGTGTCCATATACATACACACATACTCACACAATTTTTCTACTCTCCCCTCTTTTGCTCTTACTGGAAGTTAACTTTACAAATCAGTCTTTGAGTTATCTAATCTTTAGGTGACATTAAAAGAGTATTTATTATCAGCTAAAGATGGATATCATGATTGTCAGGACTTGGGGGGCACAGAAGGGAAGCATTTTAATTCAGAGAAAGGATAGAAAACACATTATTTCAATCAGAAGAATGAGAAGTTATATTCTATTCAGGTATGATGTGTCAAAATGCATTCTACTATCATGTATAACTAATTAGAACAAATAAAAAACTTTAAAAAAGAAAGCACAGTGTTTTGTTATTGTAATGAAATATATGTAGAAGGGTGGATATGGATACCAAGTAGCCAAAGAGCAGACTCTCTTGGTTATTAAGCTGTAGACTCTCAGCACTGTACACAGTTTTGTTAGCAGGCTCCCTGTTAGATTTAGCCAATGGGGGTGCTAGAGGGAGGCTGCAAGGTTGGAAGAAAAACAAAGAACTGACTTTCCTGACGACTAGCTGATACTGTCAACAGTGACCTAACCCCTGCCCTATACCCTAGCACTGCAAGTTGGTTCCAGTCTCCAGTTTCTTCCCCAAGACTATTTTTCTGTTCACCTCTGATGACTATATAATAATTACCCACCTTTTAGAGTCACAGAAAAACAAATGTAGCATATCAGACTGGGAACCAGGAGATCTAGTTTTTTCAAATATTTTTTGTTTATTTTTGTTTTTTCTAATTCCTAAATTGTCAACTAATGTAAACTTAATTGAATTTTCTTTAGTTTCTTATAACCAGTGTTATTATGATGTATTTTTTAATAGTATACAAGAGTTTTGTGAGCATTAATGAGCTCTTAAATACAGAAAAAAGTATAATTTTGAGCTAAGATTCAAAATGGCCAAAAAAATAATTTTCCATATTAAGCCTTTTGGAAAATATACAGGCACCAATCCAGATGAATGACTAATAAACTGAAAATCAGTCAAATAATAGTACAGCAGGAACAGCAGGGAAATGTGTTTTTTTTCTTCCCAAATAATTGATTGAAGGAAAAAAAAAATTAAACTTCAAGTTGATTGAATAGCAGCAGGGGATTTCAGAGTAAGATGACAAACACCAAATGTTTTGGCATGGCAACATTTTTGGTTTTCCTTTTATCTTTTCTTTTCCTTTTTGGAAGGAGGTGCAAGAAAGGGTGAGATAGGGGCTTATTTATGCAGAAAATCAATGAAACTGAGAAAATGGCAAATGTAGAACTATCAAAGTTCTAACAGAAATCCTTGCTCAAACTCAAATGCACCACTAACCCAAGATTTGTTTATTGGTGGTAGGCTGAAGAAATGCACAAGCCAAATATCATGTTAAGAAAAAAGTGTAAAATCTCTTGACATCCATAAACAACAATTAGAAGGCATCACTGTCAGGAAGAGGTAGGAGTCCCAAGGCTAAATGGCTGTAAGAAGTAAATCTACAGTCTGTTTTGACCTAGTAAAACAGACAAAAATATAAAGGAATCCACTTTCAGCATTGGTAAAATAATCTCAGTAAGATTCCTCTCTTTCCTTAAACATTTCTCAAATGACCCATTTAAATATTGTGGCAATTTTATATATATTGATTTAAAAATTAAGTAATAATGTAAGAGCAGATCTGATTATACTTAGAATACTAATGTCAGCTGCCCTTATTTCCTGCGATGAAGTTGAGGTTTTCAGTTGTTGTCTCTTGAAGACAATTTCATTTTGCCCTCAGTTCCACTTGGAAAGCCAAGTCCTTAACACCTATATAACATTCATATTCATGAAAACAGCATGCGCTTCTCCTCTTTCTTATGTCATTCTTTGTGAAGCTTTCACAGTTTGGACATCAAATTTGAAAAGATCCTTTTTGTTTTGGTATATTATTTTGTTTCTTTTGCTTATGTGAATTATTTCAATTTCTGGCCCTTCCAAATGATTTAATTTCTTATTTTATAGAACATTTCCTGTTAATGTCCTTTCCAAATATGCCTGGCACATGGTAAAATTTGATTCTGTATTCTGGAGGGATATCAAAGTTTTGGACTGTGTCATCTCCAGAAGGACATACAAGTTGGTGACCTTACCATTTGATGGAAGGCAATGTTCTGATTTTCTTAATTTCCTTGAATATGTGCCATGGAAGCCTAACATTATTGCCTTCAACTATGGTATTTCACAATATTTAATAAAAGTGAAAAATTTGGTAAAGTTTAAAGATGATTACACAGTACTTCAAGGGCATTTTAATTTAATACATTATATTATTTATCATGACATAGTCCCATCTGATTATCACTAAAATAAGAGATCTTGAAGGACAGGGGTAGTTCCTTTCGCCTTGGTATCCAAAGTCTGATGTGCAACAGATATTCAATAAAAATTTAATGAACTGAACTTAGTGGTTGAACAAATTATTTGTACTTAGGTTACCTTAACTAAATTTTGAGATGTTTGAAGTTCTTGGAGACTCAAAGGAAAGGCAATTTTCTATTCCTAAGATAGAGTAGGAAAGGCCAGCTTTGACTCTGAATGTGCAGGTAACAAATCAACCATGGAATCAAGAATGGGAAGAGTGAGTAGTACTGATTTGTATAAATTCTGGATAGTTTGTTTAGTATATGACATGATGGGACTTCCTAGGAACTCTGAGGATTAAACTTGCTCTCATCCCAGAAAATCTCTTGAGTATAAATGTGTTGAATACAGAAGTTACAGTCATTGGTAAAGAAGGGAAAATGCTTGGTTAACAAAAAGTTAATTACTTGAAGTAGGCAATATTTTGAATGAGAACAAAAACCTACATGAGAGTTATGTGTAATTTATAAATTGTATGCATGACTATGCTAAAATGTCATTTGTTTCTCCTTTATCCATTCTTCCCCTCTAGGCTAGTCTATTCTTGCCATGAGTCTTAATAAATGATAAAAGCAGAATCTCTAATGAATTGGAGATACCTTATATAAAAATATTTAATAATGAGCTAAAAAAGAGACCCAAACAAATTTACTTTTTGTGCTAAAATCTGTTGAACCGCCAGGTCTTGTAAGTTCTTTGCTACTACTGAAATAATATATGAAATTATATCCGATAGATTCCACTATATTTGCCAAATACAACTTCTTTTTTAAGATGCTACCCCCTTTCAAAATTTCTTTTTTACAAAATCTAATAAAGTTTGACACTTTTTAATCAAAGAGGAGCACTTGTCAGTATGTTCAATATCAAGTTTAGATGTCAGTGATAGGGAGGGGAAAGGTATGGAGGTAGGAAGTAGAGTGAAACAGACATTATTACCTCATGTACATATATGACTACATGACTGATGTGATCCTATAATATGTACAATCAGAAAAATGAGATCACACTCCATTTATGTATGATCTATCAAAATGTATAAATGCATTCTACTGTCATGTACAACTAATTAAAACAAATAAGAAAATTAATAAAAGAAAAAAATTTTTAAATGTCAGTGATAACATCAAGACTTCTGACCTATCAAATAGGTTTTCAGTTTCCAAGACACAACTGACCAACTAACTAGCACAATCTGGACACTCCAAAAAATTTAGACAAGAGAATGCTGCTTCCTATACTTAAATCTAGACTACCTCCTTAAGTCTCCTAGGAGGAACGTGAATGAAAAATAAGATTCACAGAACCACAGTCCTCACACAGGGATGCCCTGCTATATGTCACATAAGACAGACTCTCAAGGAGAAAATCAAAATGAACATCAATAAGACTCTTCTTTTAAGGCTCAGGAAACTCACATCTCTTCAAATGCAGGCAGAGAAATGAAAGGAGTCATGATTATATGATCCATTTGTAACTTTCCCTCATTCCCCCTGAGTGCTTAGATCCTACTGTTTTGGCATTCTGGATATTCTTCCATCCATACAGATAATAATAATGAAATTTCATAAAATAGCTTTGGCTATAAATGGAAGTCAAATGCCCAACAACTTTATTTCTTCTGTGGGGAAAAAAAAAAACATTGACTAAGAGGTCATCCCTTGAAAATTTTTTACCTTAGAATACTTTTACTATAGGAAGTTACAAATAGCACCAAGATAATATAGGTTAGAGTTCAACGTTTCCAACAATGAATATTCTAAGTCAATTAACAATAGATATAGTAGGCACTATATCTGTCTGAATAGTTATAGAATGACTGAGATTGAATTAATTTGCATATAATTTATCACACTAATGTGATCTTAGGCATAATTGCATCACATCTTGTCAGGTATGACTTTCTTTGGTCTAAAATAGCTCATGCCACTCTTATGACACAATAATCTTAGAAAAATACTGGTTCTTTAAGTCATTAAACTTCTAAAAATATACATTTTTATAAATAATATAATAACTTTGATGCCCCAAAATCACTTGAATATTTTTGGGGTATTACAAAAAATAAAGACATATGTCCTCTAGATTTTTCCACGTTTCTTTCTTCCTGTTTCCATACAAATATATTGAGTGACAAGATTCAGAATAAGTGGTTTTAATATTCCCCCAGGACTATTATGAGCAACTTTGCTGAAATAATGTTAATGCCCACTTCTTCCAGAACCCCAAGTGTTTTTTTTTTTTTTGTTGAAATTGATTCTTTAAAAAGTCATAATAGATGAAATGAGAATAGAAAAGTAAACAAAGATAGCAGGAATAGTAAGAACTCCCAGATTCATTTAAAAATAATGGTTCTAGATTTTGAAGTAATTTAAAATATGCAAAAATAAACCCCACAATTAGTCCCACCATCCTCTCTTGTAATCACCATCCTTAGACAGATTCAGATAAGAATGCAGATACAGTCTGCATTCTTAGTTTTTTGCATATGTGGAGGTTGTTTCTGCTTAAGCAAAGAAGGAAATAATACTTTGCCAGAAAAGCACAGTGCTAGGTGCTTGACAAACATTGTATTCATTAGTCCTTATAAAATTCGGGGAGATTGAATTGGTTATTCCCATTATACAGAGGAGACAATGAGAGCTCAGAGAAGTTAACTGCCCTAAACCACAAAACTCTTAAATAGCAAAACAAGAATTTATCTCCAAGTCCACGTAGAGTGAAATCTTGCACTCTTTAAACTCTGATAGATTCAATTCTGTGTTTCTTTTACATGTGTAAAATAGCAGAGATATCAAAAATTCTGTAATTTTCTGAGAGATTTCACCCCCAGTGAGGCCCCATCATGGATTCATCTGATGAGGATTTCAGTTTCTACTGAGTAGTTAAAATTGAAAAGCATTAAGGCCCCTTTACACCCCAAATTTCAGATTAACAAGAACACTGTGCACATAAAAGGTAGCAGAAATTCTCTGTGATGATGTTTTCCTATAACATGATCCACTATAATGGGACCAAAGGACAGTTCTCATGATGAGCTTATATGGGTAGACATTACTCAATTTGAGACAGTAGGGAATTAGAAGTTCCAATTTTGAACTGAAAAAGAAGATAGTCAATCACAGATACATGACACTAGCTTACACAGATGTGCTGCTTTTCTCTGACTCACTCTTTGAGGCTTGGAAAGGGATACATTTTATTTTTGATATAGTAATTGGGATCCAGTCACACCATAACTCTTGTCTTCATATTATGTCTCTTCTGCTTTGTTTTATGCCCCTGATTTTGACCCAAGTTTTGAGTTGTCCAAAAGGAGTCTCTAAAATAAAAGAGGACGGGCTGATAACAATATCAATTTTGAAAGAAAGGTTCAAGATTATATTTCTAAGAAAAAAATAATACTCTACAGAAGCACTGGAGGAAAAAATGATTTTGAAAAAAAATTTGCTGGCTGAGGATAGCACTCTGGTTCCCCAAAGCTGAACATGGTAAAAATGAAAGGATTCTCATTAAATTTCTATCTCTCTGACAAAGCTTTGGTTGATTGTTATGGAACATGCACAGACCATGAGAATAATTCTCAAGGTAGACTTTTTAGCTATTAACTTCCTATTTTTTATTTCATGATCTTTTTTATATTCAAGTTGTCTGAGAGCAGTTGAGCTTGTTCTCAGACCTAATCTTTGACAGTAAGTAAGATGTGATTTCTCCAAGTAGAGGAAACAAAGAAAGAAAAATGTGTAAATAAAACAGAGATGCTATTGAGAGAATCTGTGGCTTAGCTAAATAATATTCTAGACAGTATAGGTGGTACCAGTGAACCATATGAACAAGTACCACCTATAAGCCAAAATTTCAATGTTCCTTCAACACAACACATAATTTTCATTCTTCTAGAAATAATAATTTGTGAAAAATCAGCCAATGACCGACTTTAATATATTAACAATTGACACCTTAGTTTCTGAAAAGGACAAGTTACTAGCTGCACCATAATGAAGTCTGTGGGAAAAGGAAGGACAAGGTAGTTGATATAATCAAATAATCAACCAACATCATATTTTCCAATTTATTTGATATCCTATTGGATAACAGGTTTTTGTTTGTTTGTTTGTTTTCTCGACTCTGGTGTAAGTCTGGGGAACAACATTACTCCTTTATATGCCTCCACTTGGCTGTAGCAAAATCTCCCCTTGTTAGGGACAACTGAGACATCATCACAGATTCAGAATCAACTCAGGTATGACAGAGGAATAAACAAGACAGAAGATAAAACAAGCCCACTTTGGCGATTGGTAAAATCAGTTGATTTAAGATGCTCTGTCATGTGTAGTTGTGAACTGTTTTTTGCATCCTTTATTAGTTCATTCTTATGCTAAGAATTGACACTTTAATAACTACAAACATGTATGTCCCAAGTGTTTACCTTTGGAAAATTCATTGTGCTTTCAAATCTATTCTGCTTTTAAAGTCAAAAGTGCCCTGATTCCCCTTTGGAAAAGAAATTGTGGAGTAGCAGAAAGACCTCAAAGACCTGACTATGATCTCAGACAAATTATTTGGCCCCCCTGAACATATTTTTAAAGAAGAATAATGATGTTTCCCTTACTCATAGGACTAAATAAAATAATATTTGTAGACAACATGACTGAGCAACAGCATTCAATAGGTAGTAGCTACCATTATATGGGTTAGATTATGACCTGAACGTTCTTTCAGTTCCTACATTCTATAAAATTTGCAAAACAAAATAAGTAATTAGTACAAATTTCTCAAAATGTAACAATAAAAAATAGGATCTATTGTCAAATAAGTTTGTGAAATATTATGTATCATATCATTTTTCCCTTGGTAGATAAAAATTCATTTTAACATAATTAAATGTTTTTAAAAATCCCAAAGTTAAGAAATATGACAATCTGTACAGAACAAAGGATCTTTTAAACTTATTCGATCATGAAATGGCTCTTCCCAGATGTATTTACAATCTAAGAACCTTTTTTTGTATTCCACTTAAAGAAATGCCAAGTTCATAATTGTTAAAATGCCAGAGGATAAATGAATCTTCAATATTAAACCGAATGATCTGTGATACCTAGATACAAAACTTAAGGCTAAATAGTAATAAGACAAGGTAAAATAAATAAGGGATACTAAGAAAGTGAAAGATCACCAATTGGGGCCAAGACTCATTGGCATGATAATCATTTTGTGTCCTTAGTGTTTTACTCACTAAAACTGCCTTTAGAATTAGATATTCAAGATCTTGTTGAAATTTCTGGTGCAATTGTTTATTTTCCCTGAAGGAGGGAGGCACAGTATATCAGAGTAGCCCTATAGTTCCAGGTGTATTCCTGCAAAGCCAAGATTAAGCTCAGTAGAACATCTGCAGAAACATGAAGAGGTTATCACAAATTTTATCATATTTACATTCATGTTTGAGGAAAAACATTAACTTTGTTTTTGGTTCAATTTCCATATATAGTGCTAAAGTTTTCCTAACACTTTTGTTTGTATATTTACTTCTTTTTAAAGCTAGCAATTCCCCTTAGTTCACTATTGTTCTATCTGGATGTCACATTTTGATCTAGAAGATGGAAAAGAGATTGTAGAACTCAAGGTTTGGGTTTTTAAGTTACTTTAAAAGCAAAAGAAGCATAAAACATTGAAGTTTCTTACATTTTATATTGTGTCCACTTAATCTTAAACATTTTAATGAGTTGAATATTAATCATTGATAAATTCTTAGCACTACTGACAATTTATCAGTGTTCTAGCTGCACTTGCATTCATACCCATATGAAAAATAACATGACTGCAGTTAAATATTTCCAAGTCTCAGAACAGTTTTTAAAGCTGAATAAAGATAGGCATTTAAATCATCTGATATTTACTCTCCAAATCTGGCCTTTTCAGCTATCATGGTACTTGGAATGTGCATCATATTTTCAGGTAAAATTTTTTCTCATTCTATTGAATCTTGTTAACATTTATAGTAAAGGAAAAACAATTCACCTATCCTGATAAAATATATCATGGCTTCCTGAATTCTCTGCATTTAGAATAAATGCCAACTTGTTTTGGTATCCATTACCACTTGCAAATTGCATTATGCAATATAATGCAAATGTGAGTTCTTAATTAGAAGGATCTGTTTTGTCCAAACGTACAACAGTAGAGGGATTTTTCAACATACTGCAGCTGTTACCTATAGAGGAAACACGTTTCACCTCACTAAGAAGAGCTGCACAAGTACATAAGTTGTTATGGACGGATCCTTTAGTGTTTCCTTAAGCAATACTATCTCATAATGGGTTTCACATTGAATATAACAAATTTTACCATTGTTGCCCACTCAATTTCTGTCTCTAGGTTGTTTTTAAAAGGGAAGATGAAATTTTTCAAGGCAATGGGACTGGGGCTGAAGGAAGGGTTCCTTATAAAGGATGCACTATTTGCCTATATATGCATATCTACTTAAATATTGTATATGCATCTCTGTATACATGCTGTTCCCAATCACCATTTGCATGAATAACACTGGAAGGCAATCTCATGAAATGATGAAAATAGCAAAAATAATAAAACATATATGAAGAGATATTACAGACAATATAGAAGGTAGGACACTATTGACAAAAAAATATAATAAGTCCTTTGCCCATCAGATTTTTTGCCTACATTTGGCCTTTAAACATCAACCAATTATGGTAAACGTTTAACTGTAGGAGTTCAGGCAGACAGCCAAATTCTGGTTTCAAAGCTATTGCTAGCTTTAGCTTAAAGAGTTTTTCATTTTTAAGCAAAAGAAAAAGAAAGAAAAAAGAAAACATTCCTGGATATTGGCAATACCTACTTCAGTTACAGTCAGTGGAATCTGAATAAGCGAAGTGGGCAGAACATGGGTCCTGAAGAAATGGGTCTCACCTGGCTGTAGTACTTGAAATGTGACAAATGGGCTCCCAGGTGTCCCAGGGAAATACTTCCTGCTCATGACTTGGCCCCATTTACCTAAAGTCAGTTTATTTTCAGACACACAAAGTAAAGAAAGAGTTGTTCTTCTTAGCCAAGCACCTATAAAAACAGCACGGTTGAGGGAAGGGAGCAAAATGAACATTTAACTTTTTCTTGTTTAGGAAAGCCAGTATGTGAAAAGGCATGCATGACAGCAAAAGTTCTCTGACCCCTTCCCCGGGCTTATTTGTTTTCTTAAGTTTATTAACTAAATTACCAATCTGCATTAAACTGGTTTGAACATTGGCCCTTCCTGACGACATTCCTACCCTTTGGTGGAAGCACTAACAAGGGACCTAAACAATCCATAGGCTGAATCTGCAGCCTCTGGATATTTGAGACTCAGCTGCTAAGGATTCTTTGGTATAGACAATGAGGGGCTTACTGAAGTGACTTTTCTTAGTTCATTTCCTCACCTCGGTCTCCCCAGTGAATCCCGTGGGGGCCCTTCCCCTTCCCTCTCCAAGGTCCCTCTAGCTCAGTCCCATATCTTCAAACCTGGTCTCCCCCACCCCCTTCCCTAATGTCTCCCATCCACCCCCCACCCCCATCAAAGTCCCCTCCCGGTCAAAACCAAAGCCCGGAGAAGTGGAACGCACACAATGCCTCCCTTATAGGGCTTGAGCTGGGAACTGGGCATGCTCAGTAGCCAAAGCAGAATTTTTTTTTTTTCCTTTTGGTCGCAAGTGCGGCATCTCTCCCAGTCCCACACCTCTTTTTCCCCTACCCCTTTTCCCTATCCCCACCCCCAGCTCCCTAATCACCCTGCTTAACCCGTTTTCTGCCAAATGCCCAATGCCCGCGGAATTCTAAAATGCGGATAATTAACCCGTCTGCTTCTAACCCGGCTAAATAGTCTCACTCTGAGCTAAAGCCTCACTTTTACCTTAAAGCCCCCGGCCCCTTACGCGCAGACAGGTAGGGGGAGTGCGAATACTACTGGATCCCAGAGAACTGGTCCCAAGAAGGCTCCATCCAGGATCGCCGGCTACTAAGAAGTATTCTCGGAGCTCTCTGATCCGCAGGGTGACTATTAGCCAAAGGTACCTTACCCGCGATACAAAACCCAAGTGAGATTGTTGTATTTGAATGTCATTGTTGTTGACTCACCCCCCTCCATCCTGGAATTATTCAATTCCGCGTAGACTCGACGACCCTATCTCCCTTGGCTCCCCTCCCCCCAGGCTCTCCAATGTTTCTTTGGCTTTTGCTGGGTTCTTGGTTGCTCTCTCAAAGGAACGCCCCGGTTGTGTGTGTGTGTGTGTGTGTGTGTGTGTGTGTGTGTGTTCCTTCTTAGGAGACTGTGGAAGAGAAAAGACTGTAGTGTGCGTGTATGGTGGCGGGGGTGGATGGAGGCTAGTGCGCCCGCGTTGTGGAACAGGGGTCTCTATGCCTGAGGATAGGGGTCGCTCCTCCCTAGGGGTGTTTTAGGCAAAAGAGGGGGCGGATGCCAGGAGGAAAGCGCGCTGTCTTTCTTGGTGTGTGGGTAGAAGAGGAATCAAGTGGGGGTGTCGGGGTGGGAGACTGAAGGATCAGGAATGTGGGGGGATCGAAGTGGTTGGGTGTCGGGAGGGAGGGCTGTGTGTGTGCCAGGGGGCGGGGGCGGGGGCGGGGATTCGGCGCGTGTATGTAAAGGTGCAGCCCGAGTGCGAGGGTCTGGGTGCGCGCGCGGTGTCTGGCCGGGTGCGCGCGCGCGCCGCTGCCCGCTTGCTCGCCTGCTAGGGCTGCTCTGTGGGCTTGACCGGCAAGCGGGCGCGGAAAAGCTGTATCCCAGATCACGTAGAGACCATCGCGGAAACTGCAGCTCCGGTGGTGGCGCGGCGGGCTCTGCACTGGGCGCTGGGCTCCAGAGGTGGGTGAATTTCCAGTGAGGACTGCGCGAGCTGCAGCGACACGCGCGTGGTCTCTTCCCGGCTCGGATTGTCATCGTGTGTGTGTGTGTGTGTGTGTGTATGTGTGTGTGTGTGTCTCTGTGTGTCTGTGTGTGCGCGCACATGTGTGTGTGAGCGCGCGCGCGTGAAGGGAGGCAGGTAGCTTATTATTTTTAGTTTGAGTCCTGTTGGTTTGGGGCCGGCTGCGTGGACGAAGTGGACGTGTTAGCTAACCCACACACACCTCCCACTTGCTTGCCCACAGCACTATCGCTTGTCCCTGAGGACCGAAGGAATCCGGGTGCCCTTAGTATCCCTGCCCCCTGGGCGGCGGGGGTGGCAGGGAAAGTGTCCTGGCCTCTGGCATCTGGCAGCTCATGCTGGCGGGGCCGCTGCGCTGTGCTGGGCTTTGTTTCCTGCACCCTACTCTTCAGGCACTCTGCGTGGACGTAGATGTGGGGCTCCAGGCAGTGGTCCGCGGGCTGGTCAGAGATTGCTGGGACTCGCCAAGACTGGGAATTCGAGAGGAGGAGTCGGTGGGTAACTCTGAAAGCCCTGCACAGCCGGGTCGAGCGCTCGCAGCGCGACTTTGCAAGGCGCTTAAATGTTGAGCTGATTTCTGGCTTGGTGAGCAGTTTTGTGAAGCTGGTCAGGGGAGGGGGTGGCGGTCAAGGGGAGCCTGGGTCGTCTCTCGCGGCCACGTAGCGATGGGGTCATTCTGCCTGTGGCAAACGGATCAGTGACGTCCCAGTGCCATCGCCCTCGCGACCTGGACTAGTTATCTTTCCCTCTTCCTAACCCGCCGCGCGCCACGGTCTAGAGAGGCCAACGGAAACTCCAGCAGCTATCCCTTGTGGGACGAGAGCGCGCTGAGAAATGTGTGCGCAGCCGGGCTGAAGGCCCCCGCGACATCGCGCACAGTACCCCGCCTCCGCCACCCTGCCCGCGAGGCTGCTGCTTGGACCAGGAACCGGGGAGGGGGCTGCGCGCCGGCTCCGGGCACCGGGTTGCGGCAAAACATTGCGGTACGCGCCAGCGCCAGTGGCCCCTCCAACCGCGTCGCCGCCGGTCCGAGGTAGCGCACAGGGACGGTAGCGACAGAGTCTCTCCGTGGACTCCTATACCTCTACTCTTGCCCTAGGGCGGCCGGCAGGTTTCCCATGTCAGCTCCGGGGGAGCCACCTCGATCCACCGACGCCGCTGCCAGTGCTGTGTCCCCGGTCGGCAGGCTCCCTCCGCCTGGGCTCTGAGTGCCAGGCGCGGCTCTGTTGGTGTATGCCGGAATTGTGGTAGGGCTAGGTTTTGTGCAGTCCTGGCCGGCCGCGGAATCTGAGCGTCCTGCTGGGCACAGAAAGACAGAAAGACAAGGAGACAGATCGCTCTTGGCAGCCTGAGAGATGGTTCTTGGTACCCAACTCGGACTTTGTATGTTTTCGTTTTTGCTCCCCCCCCCCACGATTTTTAGCGCATGCTTTAGCGGTGCCTTGTGAATGTTCGTATTTTTTCGTTTACATTCAGTGGTCCTTTTTTTACCCTCTTTCAAGCTCCCTTCTCTGAGCTCTTTTTCTTCCATTTTCCACTTCTCCATGTCTCTTACCCTTTCAGTGCTTCTATCCCTCTCTCCTTGGCGGACCGACTCTCCTTCTTCATTGCCTGCTCCTCCAGCTGCTTTCGGCTTCCTCTGTTTCACAAGAGCTGCATTTGGGAACTTCCTAGCTTGTCCTTGTGCCTTTTTGCCCCTTTGCTGCTTAAAGTAGAAATTACTAGGAGGAGGACAGTTCCTTATGCATTTTCAGATCTGTTGATGCTGCTGGTTCTTGTTTTTGTACCGAATTTGGGTTATTCGATTTTTTTGTTGGTGGTTTTTTGTTTTGTTTTGTTTTCCAGTTTGGTAGCTTTTTGGTTTCCCCATTTTGGGGTGGGGGAAGTGTTGGTTAGTAACAAGAAATGACTCAACTGAACCAAAATAGCTGTTGAAAATCACATCAAGGTAAAAAAGATCAGGTGAAATTTTGATTTTACAATTAAAGTTTGTTTGGGCGATGTCATACTTAAGAATTGTGAGTTCTTTTTGAAATGCCAATCATACCTTCCTAGGGAATAGGGGAAATGCACCTCTGTATGGCAGCTAAGTAGCATCTAAGCAGTGTTGGTTGTATTTTCTATCTAACTACTTAAAATGCAAATCTTCCTGGTGGTGGCTTAATGGATTGTCTACCTTGAGATAGGTTCCATTTTTACCACTAGCTGATTCTTCCTGAACAAAATAAACAAAGGAATTCCTGTGTGACACTTTTTTCCTTTGCATCATTCCCTCATTGTGTTTCTGGGTATGTTATTTATTGAATTAATATTTGGTGGTAATCATATTGAAATTGCAGCCAGCTCTCCATTCACGATGGCAAAGAAAAGACTCACATGCCTAAAATTGCATCAGCAGAATACACACTGTTTGTGTTCCTTTTAATCTTTACTGTGAAGCAGAAGTACCGTGTGTATGAGTGAGTGAGTGAGTGAGTGAGAGTGAGTGAGAGTGAGTGAGTGTATGTGTGTGCGTGTGCACACGAAGTATGCTGTTTAAGAAGTGGGCTACAATTGGTTAATTGGCTAAGCATTGAACTCTACCAAGAAGTTACAATTTGTTTACAGACTGAAACATGGGGAGATAATATTGGAAGGGTGTTTGGGAACTGATGCCTTTAGGAGGAAAATGTGTGGTATTTTCTGCAGATTAAGCTCCTCAAATTATAGTATATGAACTCCTCTTCCTCAGCAGGGGCAGTCTGTGGTCAGCACGAAGGAGATAGCATTAGAGCCAAACTTCAGTTGGACCTGGGTTCAAAGTGGCAAATAAAGGAATGAGAGAGGGCCGGGCAGGCAGGAGAGCCAGTTCTAGGTGTGAAAGGCTGCCTGGAGATAGCTAAGCAATGCAAGAGCAAGCAGGTTCTTCTCCTGTTTTCAGGGATCCAAAGACAAAAGGCTTTCTTTTAACCCCCTATTTGGGAGATGACTAGCAGGCAACTAGATGCTGTTTATTCACCTGAAAACAAAATTTGGCCATCCCCTACTCAGTTGTTTTTCTAGAACCTCACAGGGTCATCTGTGTTTTGAAGGCAGCAGTATATAAGAGGGAACTGATTAATGGCACTGTGCCTACCTATGAACTGAAGCTCAGGCAGATCTTTTTGCAGGGCAAATTCTACATAGGTCTTTTCAGCAACCCAGTCCTCCCATTGCGACCTTCCTTTGCAACCTGGGCCCTAATATGGCGTCTGCTCAGCCTCTGTATCTAACACAGCCTAGGGTTTAGATATCCACTAATTGCAGTGCCTTTGTGGTGCAAAGGACATGGCATGCTTCCTGATCTAGGGGATGGCTATCTGATTTGTAAATAGGAAGGGCAGGGTTTGGTAAGTCAAGTAAAAAAGAAATTCAGATTGTTAAGATGTGAGTATGATTAATAATCTCTTTTCCTATTGTTTGTTGTGTATTCAGCACATGCAAATTTTACATAAACTACAGGTATGGAAATAAAATATGTGGCATTTTTGGTGGTTATTGTTCAACTGAGTGCAGATATTTGCAGTTTGGGTGCCTTAAAAACTACAAGGTAGTAATTATAGCCATGTACTCACTATAATATGATTTAAACACAATTTTTCAAGTAATGACCATTGAAAAAAATGTTTTCTTTTTATTTTTTAGATTATTTATCTTTATTCAGAAGCATAAAGTTCCTTGCTGATTGCAAGAAGATGTTTCTTTGGCTCTTTCTGATTTTGTCAGCCCTGATTTCTTCGACAAATGCAGATTCTGACATATCGGTGGAAATATGCAATGTGTGCTCCTGCGTGTCAGTTGAGAATGTGCTCTATGTCAACTGTGAGAAGGTTTCAGTCTACAGACCAAATCAGCTGAAACCACCTTGGTCTAATTTTTATCACCTCAATTTCCAAAACAATTTTTTAAATATCCTCTATCCAAATACATTCTTGAATTTTTCACATGCAGTATCCCTGCATCTGGGAAATAATAAACTGCAGAACATTGAGGGAGGAGCCTTTCTTGGGCTCAGTGCATTAAAGCAGTTGCACTTGAACAACAATGAATTAAAGATTCTCCGAGCTGACACTTTCCTTGGCATAGAGAACTTGGAGTATCTCCAGGCTGACTACAATTTAATCAAGTATATTGAACGAGGAGCCTTCAATAAGCTCCACAAACTGAAAGTTCTCATTCTTAATGACAATCTGATTTCATTCCTTCCTGATAATATTTTCCGATTCGCATCTTTGACCCATCTGGACATACGAGGGAATAGAATCCAGAAGCTCCCCTATATTGGAGTTCTGGAACACATTGGCCGTGTCGTTGAACTGCAACTGGAAGATAACCCTTGGAACTGTAGCTGTGATTTGTTACCTTTAAAAGCTTGGCTGGAGAACATGCCATATAACATTTACATAGGGGAAGCTATCTGTGAAACTCCCAGTGACTTATACGGAAGGCTTTTAAAAGAAACCAACAAACAAGAATTATGCCCCATGGGCACAGGCAGTGATTTTGATGTGCGCATCCTGCCTCCATCTCAACTGGAAAATGGCTACACCACTCCCAATGGTCACACAACACAGACATCCTTGCACAGATTAGTGACCAAGCCACCAAAAACGACAAATCCTTCCAAGATCTCTGGAATCGTGGCAGGCAAAGCCCTCTCCAACCGCAATCTCAGTCAGATTGTGTCTTACCAAACAAGGGTGCCTCCCCTTACACCTTGCCCGGCGCCTTGCTTTTGCAAAACACATCCTTCAGACTTGGGACTGAGTGTGAACTGCCAGGAGAAAAATATACAGTCCATGTCTGAACTGATACCGAAACCTCTAAATGCCAAGAAATTGCATGTCAATGGCAATAGCATCAAAGACGTAGACATCTCAGACTTCACTGAGTTTGAAGGACTGGATTTGCTCCATTTAGGCAGCAATCAGATTACAATGATCAAAGGAGATGTATTCCACAATCTCACTAATTTACGCAGGCTGTATCTCAATGGCAATCAGATTGAAAGACTGTATCCTGAAATATTTTTGGGCCTTCATAACCTGCAGTATCTGTATTTGGAATACAATCTGATTAAGGAAATCTTAGCAGGCACCTTTGACTCCATGCCCAATTTGCAGTTACTGTACTTGAATAATAATCTCTTAAAGAGCCTGCCTGTTTACATTTTTTCTGGAGCACCCCTTGCTAGACTGAATCTGAGGAACAACAAATTCATGTACCTACCTGTCAGTGGGGTCCTCGATCAACTTCAGTCTCTCACACAGATTGACTTGGAGGGCAACCCATGGGACTGCACTTGTGACTTGGTGGCATTAAAGCTGTGGCTGGAGAAGCTGAATGATGGGATTGTCGTGAAAGAGCTGAAATGTGAGACACCTGTTCAGTTTGCCAACATTGAACTGAAGTCCCTCAAAAATGAAATCTTATGTCCCAAACTTTTAAACAAGCCATCTGCACCATTCACGAGCCCTGCTCCTGCTATTACATTCACCACCCCACTGGGTCCCATTCGAAGCCCTCCTGGTGGCCCCGTGCCTCTATCTATTTTAATCCTAAGTATCTTAGTAGTCCTCATTTTAACTGTGTTTGTTGCTTTTTGCCTTCTTGTTTTCGTGCTGCGACGCAACAAGAAACCCACCGTGAAGCACGAAGGGCTGGGGAATCCTGAGTGTGGCTCCATGCAGCTGCAGCTAAGGAAGCATGACCACAAAACCAATAAAAAGGACGGACTGAGCACAGAAGCTTTCATTCCACAAACTATAGAACAGATGAGCAAGAGCCACACCTGTGGTCTGAAAGAGTCAGAAACCGGGTTCATGTTTTCAGATCCTCCGGGACAGAAAGTCATCATGAGAAACGTTGCCGACAAGGAGAAAGATTTATTACATGTGGATACCAGGAAGAGACTGAGCACAATTGACGAGCTGGATGAATTATTCCCTAGCAGGGATTCCAATGTGTTTATTCAAAATTTTCTTGAAAGCAAAAAGGAGTATAACAGCATAGGTGTCAGCGGCTTTGAGATCCGCTATCCAGAAAAACAACAAGATAAAAAAAACAAGAAGTCTCTGATAGGTGGCAACCACAGTAAAATCGTTGTGGAGCAAAGGAAGAGCGAGTATTTTGAACTGAAGGCGAAACTTCAGAGTTCCCCTGACTACCTACAGGTCCTTGAGGAGCAAACAGCTTTGAACAAGATATAGGTCATGCAATCTAACTTCATACAGAGGACATTTATTTAATGATGAAAGTGCCTTTTGTTGACTTCTAACTTCCAAATACTATATTATCAATAGGCATAGAGGCAAGTGTTTCCAAGGGTGTCTCATCAACTGTAGCTGCAAAGACGTGTCGAGTAGAAGAGACTTTCCTTAATAGATTTTACTACATAAAACCTATACTGTGGAGTCCTGTGGGGATACTGCAAACTCTATTGCCAAAGGGATGCTTTATACACAAAATACACTGAATTTAACCTCAAGAGGCAAATCTGTTTTGTACCCCAATGCAAAACCTTCGTCTCTTTGTGCTTTGTAAAGCAAACTCAAGAAAACTGGTACCAGTGTTTGTACCTCAGCTGGGTCCTTCATCTTGCACGTAGATTAAGTTGGTGGAACTGGAATAATCCTTTTGATTTGTGGCATTGTAACAACTCTGTGTAAAGATTATCTGAAAAGTGTAAAAAAAATAGCATGCAAAGAGAGAACATTCGATAGTATTTGTAAATTGGTAATCTTTATGGCCTGCATCTTGAAACCACTGGATTTATAATGTTAAATTGTGCAAATACTTGTTTAAAATATACCATGCATTACATAAGTATAAAATAAATTTGAACACTCTAAGTATTACCTGTCTATACATAAAAACCTAAAAGTGAAAAAAAAAATCAACGTGAATTCCATAGCGTTTGTGGTGATCTGAAGAAATACATGATGTTTATCAGAATTAAACATGGCTCAAATTAAACTAACACTAGAGTTTGTTCTCAGTTATGTGAAATACCCACAATCCTTAAAGGTTGTCCAAAATTAGCAAAGTGCTTACCGTGTGAGCGCACCCAAAGCTATTTTTGTAACATAATTCATATTTATGAAGTACTTTGTATACTAAATAGGAAAATATGTACTCCTTAATATGTATTTAATATGCCTGACTTGTTTTCCTGATCACAGTGAATTTATCAGTAAGTATAAATTTAGATAGAAAACTATACTAAACTGAAACTGAAGGTAATGTGTACAGAAATATTTCGGACTTTGTGATCAGGTGAAATTTAAAAATAGAAAAAGCAAAAAAAAAAACATACAAAAAATCCACAAAAAGACAAAAAAATTCAGTTCTGTGCTATTCTTGTGAATTTAGCATATTATCTTCAGATTTGTTACCAATCGTGCATTTTAAAATAGGCTCCTTAGTTTTATAGTATTATGTCTGGGGCAGTTGTTATTTGCCATCAGTTGTCTTGCTTTTCAGGATTCTATGAGCTTAATTCAAATAGTTTTCACCACAAATATTTTAAAAAATTAATGACTAAGGTTAATAGTATCTTGTATGCATCAGTATCCTGTTCTTTCATCATTCTGACTACTGTCAGATAATCTAGTAGGAACTGTAAACATCGTGGTAAGCTTGGCTGTCAAAGCCACACTGTAAAATACTTGCATTGGTATCAGATGAGTTCACAGTCTGCAACTGCAAATGATATGCCCTCAAGTTTGATTGTACTGTTAAGTTCTATGTAAAAATTGGTCAAAGGAATGATGGTATTTGATAAGAGGGGATATTGAAGATTTTTAGGAGCTCTTGATTAGCAAAGTGATATCCAGAAACACATTGCCTTCTTGGCCTCTGTGTGTGTGTGTTTGTGCGTGTGTGTTTGTGTGTGTATTCATCTCTTATGAATTACTGTATTAATCTGTAAGATAACCAAGAAGGTGAACATAATCATTCTTCATGACTTTCAAGTGGCAGATGTTTTGGTGCAGCTTCCAAAATGATATTATGGCTGAAGTTGTAACAGCAGTCCCTGTGTTAAGCATTAATTTCAGGGCTTCATGTATTTGTTCTGAGATATAAAAACAAAAAAATTGCCATTCTTGGAGGTGTGTGTGTGTGTGTGTGTGTTTGCGTGCGTGTGTGTATTTGGGTATATATTCACACATATAGATAATTTGGAGATTTTTTTAAAATAGGAAAAATTTCTCCATATGTATGTGCTGGTGCTCTTAAAACTTTAATGTGTAATTTTAATTTTCATGACAATGTCTGTGAAAACTTTATATGAATATAAAAAATCCAAACAAATAATTGCTTTCTGATCTCAAAAGAAAAGACAAGATGTGTGCTCAACAGCTTGTTTTCATCTGCAATTTCATAAGGACTTTTAATATGCCATTACCATGCATGCATGCATCCATGGATTAAAGGGCTCCTAATGCATACTGACAGGGTAGAGATGCAGAGGTTTCAAAGAAAGTGTTTTAGTTTATCCTGTCAATAAAGTATGGATTGAGGAATCTTAAATAGACACTTATGGGAGGAACCAGAAAACTCCCTCCATGATCTGGAGATAATAGGTCATTGGGATGATGCCTTTTATTCAGTGTGGTGGTTCTTTGAAGATGTTTCAAGGTTTCTGCAGAATTGTCAATGGCAAGAGTACCTGCCACCATCTCAAAGCTTGCTGTAGTATATTGGCTATTTCATACTCCTGCTGAAAGGTATAAATGTTCAAAGTTTTTTTTTAAAGTAACTTAATTGTATGTGGTTATTTGGAGGTTCTAATTGTAAATGAAAGTAACAAATCCTTGGTTAAGGCTGATATATTTTCCTTAACTAAAGTCATTGTGCCTACATTATACAGTGTGTACTATTTTGCACCTGTCTCTCATTAGTTCTACTTGTACATTTTATGATAATGTAGTTAGGCATAAGTTCTGAGTTGAGTACAAGAGCAGTTAAAATACTGTATCTACATTTTGTTGGCTTCAACTATAACCTTGATGTTAGTTTAACCCCTTGAGGTATGACATGTACGTTGGTACAGCATTTTTAGTAGAACTTTGATTCAAATCTTGAAAATCCAAGAAGTGTTCATTTCTAATGTGTTCTGACACATCATGGGCTTCTTGGCATTATATTCGTGTGTATGGACTGTGTTAGAACAGTTGCAAATAAAACTAGATCCTATGAAATCAATGAAGGGGTTGAGATAATATATTGTGTCCGTGTAAGATAAATCAAGTTTTAAATTATTTTTTTATGAAATCAATAAAGATGACTCAATTCTTTAAAAGTAAATCTTTGTGTAATTTTATGAGAAAGCAGCTATTAAAGTGATTCAAGTCTATAAGGCAATTTATATTCTATATTTAGTTTTCCACTCTGAATAATAAAGTGAATAAATATATTAATTAGAAAATCATTTAAGACCATCTTTATTTTGTTGCTTTTTTAAACATTTAATTTTCTTAAGCCTCAAAGATGCATAAATTATACAGGGCCTGGCTTCATGAGTAATATCAACAGGTATTTCAGAAATAACAGATTACATCTAAAAATGTATGGTGATAATACTAATCTATAGTATCTTGCATGACTTTTACATTGACATTGTACGAAATGAGCACAGTGAGTTGTTCTTTGGTTTGTTTTTTTTTGTTGTTGTTTTTGTTTTGGGTTTTTTGTTGTTGCATCCAAAGAATTGGGGATAAAATATATTAAGAATGTATTTATAATCACTATTTTGAAATAAACTAAAGAAAACACATTGTATTGTTTTTACCCTGATTCGATTATTAGTATTTTAGATTAGTTTATAAAATAAAAATCAAGTAATTCTATAAAATCTTAATGTAATTCACAGAAAGGAACTGTTTTAAGGACTTTTGTTTGGTTTAATTGCATCAAGGTATTAGAAAGAATTTACTAAATGCCACTTTCATGAAAGTCTTAATAAAATTGTTTGCTACAATGTTATTTCTGAAGCCACAGTGTGCGATATGTATTTATTTTTTCATTATTTTTCAGAAGAAATAGAACAATAGCCAAACTAGTCACAGCACTCATATTTGAGAGTAAGATATATAGCTTTTAGAATATGGTTTGTAATCCAACTTAATTATTAAATCTCTGTTAAAGAAGCTTTCCTTACAAACGTCTTGGCAATCTGTTCCTTCCCACTGGCAGCCCCTTTGGAGAAGAGTCAGAGAGAGCCAAAATCAACATACTTTGATTCGTGCCCATTCTCATTCATCAGTTGGAATCTGACATAACTTCAGATAAGCAAATATTAGTATTCAATCTTAACTATCTACTCAGATACTTGTAGTAGAGCTATAGAACCTCTGTGTAACATAAACAGCTTGACTGATGGCAGGCTAGCTACCTGTGTATGGGTGACTTTTGATTTTTATTTGGTTCTTTTGAAGATAAGCAAAATGATCAATCCATCACTTTATGAAGATATTGTGGTTGCAGAAAATGAACCAATTACCTTATGGCTAATTTGATGACACAGAAGAATATAGACAGTTTTGACCAATAAGTGGGTTTAAGGCATGTGTACTTCAGGGAAGAGAAGTAAAGATGGGAACAGAGAGAGAAAATAAATTAAGATTGTTGTGGCCTTACATCTTTGCATAGCTGTGCTGAAGGCATGAAAAGTATAGATAGCATGTATAAGTACTTTTGGACTAAATGTCTTACACATCACAGGAGATACATGATGGGATTGTGTTATTTTAGTTTGTTTTATATGAGTATTTTGGGCACAGGGCTTTGGGCGTCAGCCAGTCTGTTATGTAGACAAGTGGCATCAAATCAAGAGTTGACTTCATTTCCAGTGCTCATTAGTCATGATGGTCAGATGGGCTGAACTAAAATATTCAGTTTGTGGTGTCACTTATCAAGAATAACTAGTGATATATATCGTTTAACTGATAATCATTAATCCTCAAATTCAGATCTCCTTTGGAATATGTCCTTTGTTAAATTAAAAGCAAATGGGAGGTCAAATTAATTTTAATAGCTTATTTTATTCAAACTTCCCTTTATCTAACTTTGAAATTTATTTATTTACTAAATTTTTTTCATTGCAATTTAGTTTCCACTAATTGATAGGATTGCATTTTAGAAGGGAAAATTTAAGAAGGGAAAGTCTGTCTTCTGTCTTATATAAAATAATGTTTATTATTTTTTAAAATTGTTTTAATTTATTGTTCCTGTGTCTGCAAAAGGAAAAAAGAGTGGGGCTCTAAGACACTTGAATACTTTGGGTCAAAATAACTGCTATTGAGAATGAAAATATTTGAACTTCTCATTACTTGATAATTACCAGATTCACTGACTATAAAACCTACAACCAAGAGAAAATTACTCAATCATCCACTTTAGTTTACTTTTGTAGATACTGCCTAGATAGGAATAGAAGTTCTGGTGATTCCATTAATCCAGCAAAAATGAGAAATAGTTTTACTTAAAAAGCTCATAAATGAACTCTTCAGAAAGATAAAATGAATACATAATGAATAAACATACATTATTACCTTTAATTTACTTATAGAAAGAAGATAGTCCTTTAAATTCCTGAACAATATACTTCTTTTAGTTGTCAACTCAAAAATACTTGTTCATGTCAAATGCTGCTGGTTAGCAGCCTAAGGAAGCCATGTTGTGCTGTGGATATTGCTCATGGAAACATTTGAATATCACAGTAAGCTCTGTTCTCCCTAAAATTGCAATGTGTATTTCCATCATTGTTTCATGTAAATTGAACCATTGTGCTAAAATTCTGGAGTTGGTATGCAGTAACTTTAATGCTGTTTTCACAAATAAAAGTCTTTTCTTATAGGTCACATTTGTAGCCATTCAGTGTGTTTATTAGTGTGAAATTAGTGAAACTCAAGTTCAAAAAGAAATGGAAATAGTCTGTTTTACAGCTGATACAATTATATTAGTTTATATGGATAGGCAAGATCTACCTATGCACACACATGCACCCACATACAGAGAGAACAACACATGCAAACAGTGAATTATCCACAAAGGGAACTATATACTTGATATTAGCAATTAAAATGTTTGTCTTGATGACCTAGATATTTCAAATCAATTAGATATTATGGCAGATAATTGTTCTGTATTTTGCTTTCACCTCAAATTGAAACTTGACCACTCTGTCATATACAGTGTCAATTAGACCCAGTTTATCTTTCAGGAGTTCTTTGGGTTTCAGTAATGTCTGCTATCATGACATTCAAGTTTGCTGTTCCTTATTTGTTAACTTCATCATCTTCCTCCATCTGTAAGCTTACTAATAAATGTCACTGTATGCTATTCCCAGGCAACCAACAATGGTGCAAATCAATGCTGTTATTACCATTCACAAACATTATTCAGAGCACCATGTAGAGGCATCTAAGCCAAGGTAAGGAGATCCCTCGTGTGAGGATTTGACTAGAAATTACTGCAACATTCAATTTTTCTTAAAAGAAGGAGTAACTGGTTGAAAAGTATACCTAAGAAACCTGAAACTAAAGTTAGGATGAGGAAGGATAAGGACAAATGAATATTCAGAGAAAAAAGTATTTGTTAGATAGAACCCAGTTGTCTTAATCCTGCTTTATTTATCTTAATTGAATATAAAATCCAGGCTAATGTCAGTATAGCAGTAGTAGTTTATGTTATTTTTGGTATATATATTATATATATTTTATATATATATAATATATATATATATAATATATATTTTATATATATATAATATATATATATATATTTATTATATATATTTTTATATATTTATTATATATTTATATATATATTTTGGTATATATATATATATATTTTATAGAATTTGCAGGTCAAATAACGTATCTAGTTAGCTTTTCAGCTCCCATGGTATCTTTTCCTTTGGTTGACCTATCATTATTTGACTGGTTATCAGAGCCTTCTGATACTGCTTTGGTTGTTAAAATAACAATAAGCAGCATTTTTTGTTTAACGAGTATAAGAGGTAAAACATGCATAATACACATAAAGTACTTTGATAGGGAGCAAAATTAATCAGTACAAACATTTTGGGTTCCCAATCCTGTGGTAAAATGCTGCTAGGCCTTCTTGTTTGTTTTCAGAAATTGTAGTTCAGTCAAAATTATTAAGTGCCTATTTCAGAAGCCATTTCCTACATGAACCCCCAGGAAACCATGTATCTGCCATGGATCCCCTTGCTCCATAGCAGGATATGTCATATTTGCCAAGTCTTCCCTGCTGGAAATTGTTCTCTTCTGCTGTTACAAACAGCCAGCACTATCTATGGCATGGACTAGCTTAGGGAGAATTTTTCACTGTGGTTTTGTTAGTGGCAATACACAGAAAAATCCAAGATTCTAAGTCTAAGCCAGTATTCGCCATTGTAATATTACCACACTAGAGAGCATTTTGGTCGTGTATATTTTCCACATTGCATCTTCGTTTTTGCTTACCAGTTCCCTCTAGCCCATAGAAGCTAGTGGTCATTTTATTCATCATTCTCCTACAACATAAAACTACCTTCTCTCCAGAAATCTCAAAGTTATTTAGAAAAAAATCATCACACTCCTCTCTACCCATTTCCTTCTATAACTTCTAGAAATACAGAAAATAGAATGCAGCAAGTAATGGATTTAAATGGAAGTCCTGCTGACATAGAAATAATTATAAGATAGAGTGAGGTATCAGGGAAAGAAAGCCAATTTGGGGAAGATATTTCTTGTATTTTCGATTTCCTTTCCCAACAATTAGGGTTCCATGTCTTAGCTCATGAACTGAATCCAGAGAAATCAGTTTTTACTCTTGAATCTCTGTAGTAACTACAGATGTATATTATTGCTGACATGTTGGTCAGGTTTACCACGTGTTGTCATAAACATGGCTGTTATTTTCTCCTTTCATTCTCTACTTCAGAAAATATTCATTTGCTCGGATTTGGCACAGCTGCTGAAATGCTGCTGTATCAATTCTCACCATGAAATTTCACAAAGCATTTTTTTTCTATATGTAACTAAGCAGTTACACAGAACTGTGTGTTTGAAACTGAATAAAACCATCAGGATTAAGAAGAGGACTAGTGTGCTCCTAAGAAAAGACAGCTTTACAGAACCAAAATGAAGGCATTTTATTAAAATTGCATCACGGTCACCAACCTCCCTTTGAACATGCTGGCTTTTTATAGGCTTCAACGTATGCATCATCAGGGAAATAGGATCAGCTCATTGGCAGCATTTCCACTCTTGTTTCATCTTCTTGGTTGCTTAATTTGTTCTGCAGTATAAAATGTGTGATCACTAACTTGATTATTTAATCTCCAATGCATATATGATTTCATCTGGTTATTTGCATATAAATACATTGGAGAAAGCTCTTTCTGTAACTGAGTGAGACTGCACTAATGGCTTTATATCACTTAATCATTACCAGACAGAGATAAAACAAGTGCCTATCGGTAAATAGTAATCTTCAGTGTTTAAGGTCCCTCACAGAAGATGGAGTATATGTACTCCTTCAATTTTGAAATCAGATTATTTGGTCCCAATCTCTTGTCTTTTCAAAGAGAAACTAGGGCTAGAGAGGGGAAAGAGACTTACCCAAGGTCACATAATATATTACAGTCACTCTGGTGTAGGATCTGATTGTCACATAGTAATTTTATTTCCATTGTAGTACTGTTTGGAAATTTGGGGGAGGAGAATGAGGATCTGTGGGTAAGGCTACAGGGAGACATTCCGTTGCAGAAGAACGTTTTCCATAAGGTTTTAGAGCAGCCTATAACTTGAATGAATGAGATATAAAATATAGGCTTCTTTAACCATGGGAGTGTCTAAAGTGAGAGTGGTTCTAGCAAGGAAGATGGATTCGTTCAAGAAAATGTATTTGAATGCAGGTTTGGATGAGATGATCTTGGAGGACATTTTTAATGCTAAGATATTAAGGATTCTCTGATGTAAAATACCAAAATCATTCAAGACAAAACTATCATGTGTTTGCCCTCAATGTTTAATTAAATACTTGATCTACTGTATTTATATACTAACAGGTGATATTCACTACATATTAGTATTACAAATCAGTAATCCCAAAACACTAGATATTAGGCTTCATGTTAGATGAGAAATATAGTAAAATTCCCCCCTGATTTATAACGTGTTTAGTGTCAGCATTCCCAAAAGAAGACTCACTCATGTTTAATATTTATAAAGGGAAAAAAACAACTACCTTTGTACATTGCACTGAAGATGGCACTCTAGTAACAACCTCACACTAGAAAGGATAAGACATGCTTGTATTTATTATTTCATCCTCACTTTCAACTTTGGGGTGATTTCTTGAGCCTGGCAAACAAACCACAAAGGTTAGTTTACTGTATTAGCATCTTCACTAATTGGAATTGGGTTGGTTTTTTATAATTTACCCTCAATTAGGTAGGATTGAAATTTATTTCAGAGAATGTGCATCTCAGGTGTCAGCCCAAAAGACTATTTAAGAATCCACCTGAAGATGAATTATGAAAAAAAGGCATTCTCAGAAATATTTATTTGAATTTCATTCCATATAGACAGAAAGTTTTCTTTAAAAGGAAAGGAAAGAAAAGAAAATCAGACCTCAAGTGTTTTCATTAACTTGCTTTGGGGGCATTGTAATTTTTAAAGATTCTGGTATATCTATGATGACTCTAATGAAATTCCGAGGTTTTCTTTTTTTTTTAAATGCAATATCATTAGCTAGAACCTCATGAAACATGGCTACTGTGCATGCACTGGTTCCTTTTACTGTATAGGGTCTATCATAACAGAACATACTGACCCTCTGCCCTCCTTCATCTCACATGTCCACTGATGCTGCCACTTCATGCTGCCTAATGTCTGTGAAACCCCTTAGCTCCCCACTCAAACATCTTCTCTTGTGACAGGGGCCACTTGCCCACACTCCCATTAAAACTGTGCTTTTGTTTAGTTTTTCTTCCTAATTCAAATTCATATAGCATATTAACATGCAGGAAGTCCACATGCTTGCTAAATATGTCAGTTTTCTCAAAAATATTTGCATTTTTAAGAGGATATCAAAGAGTAAGGGAGGAGAGTACATTAGTAGAATGAATGTTGGCATTTCAGGCCCTTGAGAAACATTGGACTAGGAGGCAGCTGCGTCTAGCTCAGATCAATGGGGAATGATACTAACTTAAAGCTACTTTCAGGAAGTCCCATATTAGACCCCCTTAGTGGTTTTTATTTGTTCAACCTTGTTCATATTGGACTGGGAGAAGGGAAGGGTGGTTCAATTATGTTAGGTTCTCCTATGAAAATGATATTTAAATTAACATCTTGAAAGAGGAGTCAAAATTAGTTGCTGATGATTGGGATTGCGGAAGGCACAATGAGGTTGAGGGAGAAACTCCAATGTGGGAATGAGCATATGATGTGGTGCTGATACAGTCGGCAAGAAGGAGACCAGTGGTTTGTATACCTTTTCTACAAAGAGAAAGTAGCAACTATTGGAGTTTTGCAGACCATACCGTCTTTGTTGCAACTAGACAGCTCAGCCCTTGTAGTATAAAAGCTCAGACTGTGGGGGAATGAATGGGTGTGACTGTGTTTTTAATAACACTTTATTGGCAAAAACAGGCTTGGAGATGAATTTGGCCTATAGGCCATAGGCGCTGACTCCAAGGCCAAATCATAGAAAGCCTGGTACGAGTCTTTCATGTGCTTTGGGAAGTGAATGAAGGTTTTCAAAAGCATTGAGGTAACATGATTAAGTTTGTTTAGGATTCACTTCTGGTTGTTATATGGACTGGACTAAATGGAGCAAAAACAGAGTTTAAGTAGGGAAACAAGTAAGGAAACTTACAGTAGTACTGAAAAAGATGAAGGCAACTTAGTTAAAATAAAGAAAATATTAGTTGTGATTTCTATTTTAAATGTAGATTCTCTGGATATGAGGATCAAGGATGCCAGAGTTGTCACATATTTGGGTTGATGAAGATGTTATTAACCCTAGGGTAGAGGTGACCATTGGGGTAGATATCAAGGAAGTATTTCATTTTGGACATGTTAAATTTGAAATAGTTGAGTCTTCAATTGTCAGGTAGGTGACTGACTGTTGTACAGGAGCTCCTCAGATTAATTTAGGCAATAGATGGAAATGAGAATCATCACTGACACTTAGGTCATGAAAGGAAGTCCCAGAATGAGAAAACAATGCCCAGAAATGAGTGCAGATGCTTTAGGGATTCGTTTATCAGTGTCATCTCTGCTGTGCAACTTCTGCATCAGAATCACTCAGGGTATTTGTTGTGACTGACCCCTCCCTGAATCTCTGTGAGCAGAGCCCTCGAATGTATATTTTAAAGCTTCCTAGCTTATTATTATTTATATTAAATTGTGGGAATCTCTGCTATGTAGATAATTTGAAAGAGAAAATTCAAAAAACAAAAATGTAACTCTATAGCTCAAGGGGAAACCAGAAGCTCTGGGGTCCTAGAGGAAAGAGAAAAAGCATTAAAGAAGGAGTCAGTGACTGTCCATGTCCAGTGTTTGAGACAACCAATTGCTCTCTAACCAGGCTTTTCTGGTGCCTACTCTGCTTGGATCACATACAAAACAGATGTGAGAACAGCTGTGAGACTTCATGCCATAACAGGAGACAAAATTTCAGGCAAAACTGCACAGAGAGAAGGAATGCTCTGAGAAATGACAAACAAAGATCAGGAGCAGAACACTGGACAAGCAACAGATCAGTGCAGGGAAGACTCTGAGATTCCACAGGGGAGACATGGAAGCAGCAAAGCCAGCAGTGGGAACTTACCAAGCTCAGCAGGTCGAAGTGAGCACCCCTACATCAGCACCAGAAGGCAGCATATGTGGGCTACAGGGAAAGCTCACCCAACTCCAGTGCTTTTTGATAGGTCTTATGTTTAGTGGTCCTGTCCCTCCAGGGATGAGGAATAAACAGGAATCTGGAAACTTCAGCTGTTTGCTGTGAGCTTTGAATTGGAGCAAATTCTGCCAGGAAAACTCCACTCTCACCCTACTCTGCCATGGCAACATACCCAAATAAAGTATGTGTTCCTTAAAGTCAGATTAATCAATATTCGTTGAATGCCTACTATGTGTTTTCTCTGAGCTGGGTGCTGAAAGAGGCAGAAGGGTTGGACCAAGTCCCAGTTCCCAGAGAGTATAAAACCCAGTGGGATAGTAGGTATGAAAATGATTCAATACCAGAACATCACGTTCTCAATGCCGTAGTAAAGTCAACATGCTGCATGAACAGGTGCTCAGTTATGAGAAACAAGAAAAGCTTTAGGACAGAGGTGCTTTGGGACCTAACTTTCCAAGGATTGTTTGAATTTTGATAGGCAGAGAGGGAAGTTCCCACTGATAGGTCTGTTAGTGTAAAAGCAGAGAAGGGTTGAGGGGGTGGTTTGTTGTTCTCAGGAGTTGGGGTGGTTCTGTGTGACTGGAGCATGTTCCTTCTGTGTGACATCCTCACTGATTGTCTGTCATGTCCACCTGCATGACTCACAGGGACCTCAAGCTCAGTAATGTCAAACTGACATCATCATTCTCCCTGCACAGAACAGTCTTGTAGTCTATGACATACTAGTGATCAGCCTCTCAGCTGCCTGGATGCTCCAGTTAGAATTCTGTTCATCACGTGAGCCCCTCCCTAGTCTTCACCCCATGTCAACAATGTCTGAGGATTCTCTCCCAGTTTTCTCCTTTCCATCTCATTGCCACCATATTGGGCTCTCTTGGACCTTTACTGAAGCCATCCAGCTTCTCTCCTGCTCTGCTGTCACACTCTCCCATTCATTTTCCACACAAATCAGCCACAGTCATCCTAAACTTCAAATCACACTCAAGCCCCTTCAGTGACTTCCCACTGCCTTCAGAATAAGATAAAATAGTAAAAATCATTTTCATTTGTCAAGTGCTTATTACCTGCCAGTCACTTTTCTAAGCACTTCCTATGTGTTAATTCTTTTTTACCCATTTTTTTGCTGTTTGTTGAACCTCAGATTGTTGTTCTTTTATTCTATATATTTAAGTTGTACTATAAGATGTTTTGATTTACTTATACATATTGAAACAGTTGCTACCATCAAGTTACTTAATCTATCCATCACCTTCAATACTTACCTTTCTTTTCCTTTGTGGTAAAGGGTTCACAAATCTATTCTCTTACAAATTATTCAGTATATGAAATTATTGACCATAACTGTACATCAGATCTCTAGAATTATTCATCTTATATAACTGCATTCTGCACTCTTTGACCTACTTCTTCATATTCCCCACCACTACTCCTGGTAACCAAGGATCTTTCTGTTTGTCTGTATTCAACTTTCCTTAGATTCCATGTATAAAAGATATTATGCAGTAATTGTCTGCATTAAGTGTCTGGTTTATTTCACTTAACATTATTCCACAATTTCTTTATCCATTCATCCATCCACTCTTAGGTATGCCATGTCTTGGATATTATGAATAATGCTGCAGTGAACTTAGCGACACAGATATCTGCATAGGTCCTGATTTTATTTCCCTGAGTATATACCCAGCAAAGGGATTGCTGTGTCATGTGGTAGTTCTATTTTTAATTTTTGAGGACCCTCCAAGCTGTTTTCCATAATGGCTTCACCATCTACATTCTCACTAACATTGTACAAAATGTTCCTGTTTCTTCACCCCTTCACCTTCACTTCTTTATCTCTTTCCTTAACAGTAGTTAGTCATCCTAACAGATGTGAGGTGCTCATTGTGGTTTTGATTTGTATCTTCCTGATGATTGTTAATTATTAGGTTCCTTTCCGTATTGGAAATTTTTATGTCTTCTTTAGAAAAAATGCCTATATTGCTTCTCTGTCCATTTTTAATCAGGTTATTAGCATTTGGGGTTCAGTTTGTGTATTTTTGGATATTAACCTTTATCAGATAAATGGTTTCCAAATATTTTTTCCTAATCGATAGGATGCCTTTTCATTTTGTTAATTATTCCTTTGCTGGAAATGTTTTGATTTAATGTAGTACCACTCTTTATTTATCCCTTTGTTGTCTGAGCTTTTGGTATCATGTATAAAATATTGTTATCAAGGTCAACTATCAAAGAATTTTTCTTCTAGCAACTTTTTGTTGAAGGAAGTACAATTGTCCCAATTTACAGACTCAGAAATAGATAAAAAGGAGATTTAAAAATTTGTCCAAGGTTACACATTAATAAATGACAGAGCTAGGAAAAAATACCACAAATTCTGATTACAGAGTCTAGATATTCTCTGCTATGCTATGTAGCTCCAATGAAATGTAAACCCTTACCAAGGTATACAGACCCAGAATGGCTGAACCTTTGCTGCTCCTCCCCCAGCCTTAACTTATACAATTGTTTCCTCTCTCCTTAATATTTTATGTGGTCAATTAAACTAAATGGTTGTAATTATATGAATTATTTAATTAAAGTGCCATGTTCCCTTATTCCCCAAGCTTTTGGGACAGGACAGCTGCATTTTATTGCCTAAACACTCTTCGTTCCTCTTTTGGCCAGGTTTACCTCTATTGTTATCTTAGATCTCAGCTTACTTGCCATCTTCCCCAGTAAAACCCTCCTGTACATCCCTACAGTATCTGTGCTAACCCCTCTTTCAGCTCATTCTACCTTGTATTAAAATTGCATGTTTTCTTATCTGTCTCCCCAAATAACTATGAGGCTTTTAGAGCACAGGATCCATATTCTGTTACTGTTGTGTGTACTATGCCTAGCCTAGTACCTGTTGCTTAGTATGTAGTGAACAGATATAATTGAATCAATAAGCATATTAATGAATATTATAGCAGATGAAGTCTGAGAGAGAGAATTTAGAGAGAGGTTGTTAAAGATTTTGGATGCCATGCTAAGAAGTTAAAGATTTTGAGAAAAGAGAGACATGATGTAAACACTTTCATTTTAGGAAGTGAATTCTGGTACTCTGAATATTGGCAAGAGAATTTTGAAGGCAAAAAGATAATTAGGATGTTAGTAAAGTAATTAGAAAATTAGAACATTATTATTCAAGTTTTGCAGGATAAAATCTGCCTCCAAACTCAACAGCATACATCACAAGTCAGTTTGCTTAAGGTGATGGGTCTATGGTCATAACAGAGACCATGCTTTGACTGCAGGCATATGGGTTGGCTGGTCTAGGCTGATTAGTCTCCAAATTGCAGGTTTAGTTTTGTTATTTTTATGTGTCTCTCATTTTTCTGGGACCAGTTGGCTACCCAGGAGTAGCTCTTTTCCTAGCAATGTCAGAAACACAAGAAGGCAAGCTTGACCAAAAGAGAACATACCAAGCCTCTGCTTGCATCGTGTTACTGACCAAAGCAGCTACGTAGGCAAGCCTACGTAGGGAAAATATCCTTGCCATGGGAGTGTAAAAGGAGGGAATGTCTATTGCTGAATAATAATTTTTTATAGCTGTTGTTGCCAATAGGAGTATCACATTCCTGTTTACTGGGGTGGAATAAAAGCTTGAGAAACACAGATATAGATGACAGGTGTAATGGACTTGAAATATGAGAGGAGAAACAAACAGAAAGACAAATGAATGGATGGAAAGAGAAGGGAGAAAATAAGAGCCAGTGATGATTTGAAGTATTAGAAACAAGATGATCAATAATATAGACATGGCAACATGGCTTGAATGAAGATAAAGTATGGACTGAAGGAATTCATTCATTCAAGAAATAAGGTTATGTACAAGTCCCATATTCCAGATGTGGATGATATGGTTCCTGTCAACATAGATCTTACAGCCCAGTGAATATAAGACATATATAGAGATAAGCATATATAAAGATGAGCATGTATATGCATGTATATAGGTAAACACACATAAACGTGTGTGTGTGTTTAGAAATAGTTAAATGCCACAGAGCAAAGAAGAAATTGTGAGAGTTTATATTCACCTTAGAAATCAATAGTGGAGAACATCATTATATATCTAAGCCCTAAAAAATCGGTGGGGTTTATATAGATGGCATAGAGTGTGGAGGACACAGCCTAAGCAAAGGCATATAGCAGGAAATGTCTTGAATACGTGAGAGGCACAGTATATAAAAGGTTAGTGAGAATTGATTTGGACATGTAGGCATTTTTAAAGCTTCTTCGGATAGCAAGAGACAAAAAACCCAATGTGAAATAGCTCAGGAAAAAGAGGAAATTTCTAGAAAATGTTTTATGGTATCTTAGAAAACCATTAGAAAGAGTATAGTTAGTTGACCATGACATAACTGAAACCACAGATGCTATCAAGCATCTCTCTCCAACTTACATCTCTATTTCTTTCTATTTTTCCTCTTCTGTTACTCTTCTGTCTCAGACCAATCCATCCATGCATTCTGTGAATTCTACCTTCAATATATACCCAGAAGTTTCCACTCTCCACCAATCCATAGCTATCATCTGAGTCTAAAGCATCATTATCTCGCTTTTAAATAATGTAGTCATCCTAAACTGCTCTCCTTACTCTTTCCTTTGTACCTCTTCAATCTGTTCTCAACATAATAAGCAAAGGATTCTTCAAAATAATCCATGATAGGTCATGTTACTTCACTTTTCAAAATGCTCTAGTGGTTCCACATTTCGTTCAAAAAAAACCAAGAGCTGAAATTCATAGAAGGCCCAGCACAATCTAAGCTCCATTACTGATCTGACCTTATCCCCTATCACTTTCTACCTCACTCACAGTGTTCCAGTTCTGCTGGCTTTCTTGCATTCTCATACATGTCAGATACATTTCAGTTCCTGGTCCATTCAGTCCCTCACGCCTGGAAAACTCTTCCTTCAGAAAGCCTCCTAATTCACTCCTTAGATCCCTTAAGTTTTAGATCAAAATATACCTTCTCAAGTGAATCCTAACCTGACCGCCTGATTGCAAATTGCAACCTGACCTTGCACTCCACATCCCCTCCTTACCCTGCTCTGAATGCCCCCTTCTAGTGCACTGTAAAATTTACTTATTTATTTATTATGTTTATTATTGCCCATATTCCTACTCTAAATTATAAAATTCAAAAGAGTAGGACTGTTCACATGATTTATTTGCTTTATATTCTAGTAATTAGATGAGCAACCTGGCAAGAAGTAGGGGCCTTAATAATTTTGTCAGATGAGCGAATAAAACTGTAAGAAGTCAACAATTCTTATTGAGTGTCATGGCTACAGGGTATGTGGGTGAAGGTTTCTGAGTGGGTAATAGAAGAACTACAGGAGAGAAGGCGCTCTTCCAGCTTACAACCATCTTTCCATAAATCCTCTTACAATGGGAAGTTTTCGTGACCCATGCCTCGACTTACTTAATGGTTCTCCTTTGTATTTCAAATTCTTTAAACAATTCTCCATAAAACCTGGATTTGGTATAATTTCTTAATTGTTCATATATATGTATTTTCCCTTGACAGTGTGGAAATTGACTTGAACCATTGCTTTCTAAAAAAGAGTGATAATTAAGAAAAACTTCTCCCACCCATTTGGTGCACCCTGGAATGAGTTTTCCAACAAAGAACCAATCTTCTCCAGATGACAGAGCTAAGACTCTCCCATAAATACCTATGACAAGCCTAGATATATACCCTGCAAATTGTCATTCTTTGTCTCATGAATGATTAACAGAAATGTTTGTTCCTGCTGAAAAACTGGAACAAATGTCACTAACTTGACTTGACCAACATTTGTCAGGCTTCTTTTTCTTCCTCAGATCCCTGAACTTTGACCTGCCCTCAACCTGAGCAGTCCTCCTTAAAGACTGAGTTTAAGGGTAAAGTGTTCTCAGACCTCTGTCCAATCAGCCACTCTTTTTCACCCCACTTTCAAACACCCCATTCTTTCCAGCCTTGTTTATTCTTCCCTGTAAAAGAAAGGCTCTTCCCTGACTGAACATAGGGACACTACAGGTTTCATATTGGATGCTTCTCCCTGTTGCAATAGGCCCTCTTCCTCTGCTGCAAGTCTTCTTTTCCCTCTATCTTAATAATTCTTTTGAATAAAGTATCACCTTACCTAAGCCTAGATGATTTTTTAATTCGATTCATATATATATATACACTTTTTTTTTTTTTAGGTAGTGGGGATTGAACCCAGGGCACATTACTACTGAGCCATATCCCCAGCCCTTTTATTTATTATTCTGAGATAGGATCTTGCTAAGCTGTGAGGCTGGCCTCAAACTCCTGATCCTCCTGCCTCGGTCTCCCTCCCAAATCACTAGAATTACAGGTGTGTGTGCCACCACGCCCACCTTACTTCCACTTCTCTTAAGGACAATGGTCAGGTATGTCTCAATTCAGGATGCCCAGTGCCAGCACCTGGCCTGCCAGTATGGATATTGCTGCATAACAGCTAAATAAGCACATATGAGTGAATAATACTACCATCGCAGGTGCTAAAATATTTGCTTGGAGAGACAAAAGAGAACTAGGCTTTCGCTTCTTCAAAGATACTGCACTTTAGATAGTTTATGCTGGTGATGTTTCTCTCAACACGGAAGGTAGGGATTATTTAGGCAAAAATCTTAACTTTGTACTACAAAATTAGCCTGACTCATACGCTGGCCTGTATTTCTGGTTATGTTTTTTCCAATCTGAATTAGAAAGGACTGAAGTCAAGGTACTTTCTCAATCAAGCACAGGGTTTGTATTTCCTTCTAGCTTAGCAAGGCCCTTGAGGGAGTTTGGGGTTATTGTTTTGAAACCTTGAAAGCGGAGCTGGCAATGTATTACTCCTACTCCTATTGGTGGGTGTGCTCTGCTATGCTCAAGTGCAGCCTTTGTTGCGGGGATTTGTGTTGTTCTAATTCTTCGCAGGCATCTCAGGTTTGAAAGAATTAAGTATTGCAGCATTTTTGTAAGAGCTGTCAACAATTCCATTCAAGGCGAAAGTCCCTGCGTCCTCCTAGTGATTTCTATACGGGCCCTTTATGTTTTCCCAATTTGCCCCAGCCTCTGGTTTTAGGTAAAAAGGAGAGCACCTATTTCTTTCTTGCTTCCCTTTCCCCTTTTTCCTCTTTCTCTATAAAGAAAATCAGTTTTCATTTTCTTTTTCTGTGTGTGGCTGCTCTGCTGTTTGAGGAAGGAGCATCTGATGAGTTCTCACCTTTCTGTGACCAGAGCTAGCATTTGGAGTGTGGCTCTGGGCTCCTCTTAGAAAGCAAGCAGCAGGCTGGGTGGTCTACTCAGTTGCATGTGGGTGTCAAATGGTAGAGCACTATGGGTCAAACATCAACAGAGTGGAGAGAATAAGCCCACTCTAACTACAGTCTCCATTTTATCTCCAGTGGATTCAAAATAAAACTGGCAAAAATAAAGCTGTGCTCCCTAGGGAGGACCCCCTGTGTACCCCATCTTGCTTCACATGGGTCTTTCATTGATAGAAAGTCAATCATGCCCCATGGGAAATGAATTTGGGCAGAAGAGTCCCCAATAAATGGTCCCCTTCTTCACAAGGATGCAGCAGACAAAGGCAAAATCTCAGTGTTTAATGTAAAGTGGTGAGGAGGCAGCCTGGTGTAGGAACTTGGGCTGAAGGGACAGGGGAGAGGAGAGGTCCAAATGATTTGGTGAAGCTATATGGTGTTATCCACCCTTGCTGTTTCACTCCTTTGAGGTTCTATATTTGCTTTTTTTATATTTTAGAAGGGAGGGTCCAGAAATAATTGCTATGCCCTTTGTCATGTTAATTTCAAAAGTGTTGCCAAATCTTCAGTGAAAACCATTTTTGCAAAGTGCTCCATCACTTGCCATGCTATGGTCAGTAATGACTGTCCTTCCTTCTTATTCCTTTGAATGTGCTGATTTGCCTATTACTGTTGCTAAGACTCAAAATTAGTTTATAGTCATGGTCTCCTCTATGGCAGCCCAGGATAAGACAGCCATACTTTTAAGGCAGGAAGAAGATAATGTTAGGAAAATTTTCTAACATTAAACATTATTGCCTACTCTACATACTAAAAAAAAATAAATAAATTTCAGGGGGACACTGAATTTAGTTTTTTCTTGGGAGGAGAAGTTCAGAAAAAGGACGCAAGATTAATTGGAAGCAGATTGACTATAAAGGACTTGGATTTAAAAAGTCAGTGGACATTATTATAGAAGAATCAAAACTTAGAAAAAAAATCACTCTGTGTATATTTTTACTAAAAGATGGAACTGGATTTTTCTTCTCTCACTCTACTTCTGCCTTCAACTTCCATACCTGTTCACTAAAAACACTTGAGACTTTTTTGGCGTGATCTAATATGTTCACATATAGTTAGTTGCTTGTTCCTTTGGTTTTTCTTCCAGTTTTACTAGTGGGCACGTTGCATGCAGTCTGGCAACACCCTGAGCTGCTGTCATCTACCCAACAGAGACATTGCCTTTGTGGGCCTAGAAAACAGTGTTATAACAGTGGAAAGGTCAAGTGTGGCTAATGCCTTTCTCCTTCTAGGATGGATCTTTTTCTTCCTTTTTGCTGTCTCTCCATAGGAATGGGGATAAAAACAAGAGGAATAAATCTACTGAATTGTCCAACTCAAGTAAGTTCCAGCATATCAAAGAGGCTAATAACTTCCATGAAATTCCCATACCAGAGAAAAATGAACATTTTTATCTAATAGGTCTGGTAGTTCCAACTACCAGAAAAAAACTCAACAACTTTAGAGAATTCTAGTCTTCTAGCAGACTCTCTTTCTGGCACCATGGATTCTTTATATTTAGTGATATGGTAACCTGGTTGGTTGTTTCATTTTTATAGACAAACAACTAATGATTAATTTAGCTTGACTCCTTCCCAGCTTACCTTGTAAGTGCTCTCTAATAATGATGCAAGTCAATGCTTACAGAGTCCTACTCCCAGCTAGCTCATGGGAGTGAGTTTATTAGTGCGATCTTACTCATTATTCTTAGCATTTTTTTTCACATTGTACTTGGATTTTCAGAATCTGACCTGATTCAGATTTGCTTCATCATGATGTGTGATGAAATCGTAAATTTCACTTCACTTAATACATGACTGAAAAAAAGTAAATAAAAGACGAAGTACGGTCAAAGTTTCTGTGTTACTGTTGAAACCATAATGATTGTCATTGGAACTCCTTGATACATTCCCTGGTGGGTCTCAATTTTTCACACTGGGCATCTATGATCCTGGCAGATCAAAACATCCTCTTTGCTCACAGGACAAATTGTTTTTCAGCTATTATGATAGAATTTTTAAATTATTGTGTAAGAATACTTATCATTACATCTGACCTCTTACAGAATTTCGAGTGTATCATAGAATATTGTTAACTACAGGCACAATGTTGTATATCAGACCTCTAGAAATTATTCCTGGGACATAACAAACTTAAATATTAACTCTTCTTGAATAACACTCCCTATTTTCCCTCTCCCCAATCTCTGGCAACCATCAACTACACTCTGCTTTCATAAGTTGGATAAAATTAAATTTCTCATGTAAAGAATCACATAGTATTGGTTCAACAATTCTTCTACATAGTATAATGTTCTCCAAGATCATCCATGCTGTCATTTTGTGGCAGGATTTCCTTGTTTTTGGAAAGTAGTATAATGTTTTCTGTATGTGTGCACTACAGTGATTTTATCTATTCATCTGTTCATGGAAATTTAGGTTATTTCCACATCCTAATCTAACCTTAACCAAGAGGACAAGAAAGGGTGTTTCCACCTCTTGAATATGGTGCAGAATACTGCAAGGAACATGGGAATGCAAATCTCTTTCTGAGATACAGATTTCATATTTTTGATAAATGCCCAGAATTTGGATTGTAGGGTCATACTGCAGTTTTAATTTTAATTTTTGAGAACTGAAATAGCAGCTGTACCACTTTGTATTCCAATCAACAGTGTACAAACATTTCAATTTTATATCTTCCTCATGAACTTGTCTTTTTTATAGTAAGCATCTTAATGTGTGAAGACATGATATTTTGGTTTTGTTTTTGCTTTTTCGTTTGTTTTTTGTTTTTGGTACTGGGGATTGAACCCAGAGGTACTTTACTACTAAGCCACATTCCCAGCCCTTTTTATTTTTTATTTTGAGATAGAGTTCACTAAATTGCTTAGGGCCTCACTAAGTTGCTGAGACTAGCCTTGAATTTGTAATCCTCCTACCTCAGCCTCCCAAATTGCTGGGATTACATGTCTGTGCCATCAATACTAGCTCACATTTTTTATTGTTTGCTCTATTTAGTATACCTGACACCAAAATGCATTTTGATTCATTGTACACAAATAGGGTACAATTTTTCATTTCTCCAGTTGTATACATGTACAGTCACACCATTCATGTAATCATACATGTTCATAGGGTAATGATGTTTGTCTCATTCCACCATCTTCCTTCCCCCTGCCCCTCCTCTCCCCTCAGTTCACTCTACACAATCCAAAGTTCTTCCATTCCTCCCTTACCCCATCTCCACCCCACCCCATTATGTATCAGCATCCACTTATCAGAGAAAACATTCGTCCATTGGTTTTTGAGACTGGCTATCTCACTTAGCATGATATTCTCCAATTTCATCCAGTTGCCTGCAAATACCATAATTTTATTCTTCTTTATGGCTGAGTAATGTTCCATTGTATATATATACCACAGTTTCTTTATCCATTCATCAGTTGAAGGGCATCTAGGTTGGTTCCACAATCTGGCTATTGTGAATTGAGCAGCAATGAACATTGATGTGGCTGTATCTCTGTAGTATGCTGATTTTAAGTCCTTTGGGTATAGGCCAAAGAGTGGGATAGCTGGGTCAAATGGTGGTTCCATCCAAGTTTTCTGAGAATCTCCACACTGCTTTCCAGAGGGCTGCACCAATTTGCAGCCCCACAGCAATGTATGAGTGTACCTTTTTCCCATGTCCTCGTCAACACCTATTGTTGTTTGTCTTCTAGATAATCGCCATTCTAATTGGGGTGGGATGAAATCTGAGGGTGGTTTGATTTGCATTTCTGAAATACTAGAGATGTTGAACACTTTTTCATATATTCATGGATCACTTGTATATCCTAGCTCACATTTTGTTTTCAGTTTGCCTTTTCCTGATGATTACTAACACTGAGCATATTTTCTTACATCTGTTGTCCATTGGTATGTCTAATTTGGAGAAAGGTTCATTCAGGTCTTTAGAACGTTTGTTAATCATTAGTTGGTTTTTGTTTTCGTTTTGTTTTGTTTTACTATTGAGTTGTAGGAGTTCTTTATACATATAGGAAATTAACCTCTTATCAACATATGGTTCACAAATATTTTCTTCCATTTTGTAAGTTTCCTTTTCAACTGTGTTAATTGTCTTCTTTCTTGTGCACAAGCTTTTTAAATTGATGTAGTCCCACTTGTCTATTTTGACTATTATTGTCTGTGCTTTTGGTGTCATTTCAAAAAATAATTGCCAAGACTAATGTCAGGGAACTTTTCCCAAAAATCTTCTTCTAGGAGTTTCATGTTTTATATTAAATCTTTTGTCCATTTTGAGTTGGTTTTGGAGTGTGGTATAAAATAAGTCTAATTTAGTTCTTTTGTATGTGAGTATTCGGTTTCCCCTACACCATTTTTGAAGGATACTTTCCCCATCATTCTTTACAACTTTGTCAAAGATAAGCTGACCATATATGTAAAGATTGCTGGCTTTTCTAGTCTGTTATGTTGGTCTTGTGTGTCTGCCTTTATACCAGTACCATACTGTTTTGATTACTGTAGCTTTGTAGTATTTTTGATGTCAAGCAGTGTGATACCTCTGGCATTGCTCATCTTTCTCAAGATTGTTTTTACTATTTAGAGTCTTTTGTGGTTTCACACGAATTTTAGAATTTTTTCCCATTCATGTAAAAATGGCATTGGAATTTAGACAGATATGCATTGAATTTGTAGATTGCTTTGGGTATTATAGATCTTTTAACATATTGTTTTCCAATCCATGAACATGAAATGTCTTCCTATTTGTGTCTTAATTTTATTCATTAATGTTTTTTAGCTTTCATTGTACAACTCTTTCACCTCCTTTGTTAAGTTTATTGCTAAGTGTCTTATTCCTTTTAATAGTATGTTTAATGAAATTATTTCCTAATTTCCTTTTCAAATAATTTGTGATTGCTACATAGAAACAATTTTTTGTAGTAGGTCTTGTTTCATGAAAATAGACTTTTTTTTTTTTAGTTTTAACATTTTGTTGCTGTTTGTTTTTGGTGAAGTCTTTAGGGTTTTTTATATGTAAGATCATGTTGTCTGCAAACATACAATTTAACTACTTCCTTTCCAATTTGGATGCCTTTATTTCTTTCTCTTGCTGAATTGCTGACTGTCTTCCAGTACTATATTTAGTAGACGTAGAGAGCAGGCATCCTTGCCTTGTTGCTGATCTTAGAAGAAAAGCTTTCAGCTTTTTCCCATTGAGTGTGATATTAGCAATGAACTTTTCTTATATGGTATTTATTATGTCAAGCTAATTTTATTCAGTTCCTAGTTGTTGAGTATTTTATCATGGAGTGTCAAATTATCAAGTACTTTTTCAATGGTTTCCTTCCCCATTTTGGTCAAAGTCCCTCAATCTATTGAATGTGGGTATCAGTTTACAATTTCCATTTATTATTCATGGGGAATTGTTTTCAGGACCCTCTTAAGATGCCAAAATCAGAGGATGCTTAAGTCTCATATAAAATGGTGTAGCATTTGTATAAAACATATACAATCTTCCCATGTACTTTACATTATCTCTAGACTCTGTATATTTATATAATGAAAATGTTATATAAATTGCTGTTCTATATTCTTTAGGCAATGATGACAAGAAAAAAGTTTGTACATGTTCGATACATATGCAATTTAAAAATATTTTCAATTTGTGGTTGCTTGAATCTGTGGATACAAAACCCTTGTACATAAAAGATTGACTGTATTTTACTTTCCCCTAAAAGTAGATTTTAAAAAATTATTACTCAATGAAAATAATGCATGCTAAAGATACAGAAAAAATATAACACAAACAAATTAAAAGAAAGAGATACTTATGATCCAAAGCTAGTCTTCCTCCCATCAGCAGGCTTGTCCCCTGTCCCTAGTATATCAATTGAGGATGCCTTTCCAGGATTTTATAGCCCTATTCAGCTTATGTATATATTTTCTTTTGTGCTTTCATCAAATGGAAGAATACAGAGTACTTATTTAGTAAGAAACAATCAAGTAAAGCAGTTAATATATGCAGTCTTATAAGTCCAACTCTCAGAATTTATATCCTAGTTCTGTGACTGTTTGAACTTGGTTATGTCATGTAACCTTTTATCTCCAGTTCCTCATCTGTAATGTGGGCATGAGATAAGGCCTACCTTATATGGTTTCATGTAGAGGAAATCTATAATAATAATATAAATTAAATAATGCATAAATAATAAACTAATCACTCAAAAATGATCATCAGTTTATACATTCTTCATTTCTTTTTATTTATGTTATAGGGGGCTGGGACTGTAGCTCAGTGGTAGAGCACTTGTCTAGCATGTGTGAGGCACTGTGCTTGATCCTCAGCACCATAACAAAGTAAATAAAATAAAGGTATTGTGTTCATGTACAACTAAACATATAAATATATACATATATATATATATCTATGTATAAAGAAGATCTTGTCTCACAAGTTTCTGTACCCGTATTCTACTGAATGGTTTTAAATTATTACAGTAAAGCAAAGTTCATGTAACTAGCCACCTAATGAAGAACATTGAAGTTTCCAGCATTTTGCTATTAAAATATTGTTGCTAGGTAGATCCGTGTCTATACTACATTGCACAGTGTTTGTGAATATATTGGTAGGATAATTTTTGAGCAGTAGAATTTCTGTGTTAAAGAAAAGATGTGCTGAAATATTGATGTGTATTGCCAAATTTACCTCCAGTGAGTTTTACCATTTTATTATGGAAGTGTTAGTTTTCCTACCCACTCCAACTCTGTATTATTTCTTGTGTTTTACATATTACTATTGCAATATGTGAAAAATAGTAGCTCATTACTATTTTAATTTTCAAATCTTTAATTATGATTGAAGCCAAGCATCTTTTCCTATGTGTATAAGCTATTTATACTTCTTTTTCTATTAACTGCCTGCTCATCTTCTTTGGCATTTATGTGGTTTTAGAAATTGTTGATGATTTAAAAAAAATCTTAAATTAATCCTATTATTTGGAAGCGTACATAATTTTGACTCTAAGATAAAATATTTTTCAACTTCTTAAGAACCACTTTATTAAGGTATGATTGACATTCAAAAGGCTGTACCTACTGAATGTATACAACTTAATGAATTTCAATAGCTTTTAGTTTATTCAGAGCTCTGCGACCATCACTACAATCTAATTTTAGAATATTTTCACCTCCAAAAGAAACCTGGCATATCCATTACAAGTCACTCTCCATTCTTCCATGCATCTATACCCACCCTAGCAAGTGCTGCTTTAGATTTGCCTACTCTAAGATAAAAAAAGTTTAAACCCTCCCCTGCATTACCCATTTTACAGCGTAAGAAACCAAGTCCCAAGAATTTAAATGACTCACATATTACAGAGTTGACATCTTAACTCCTCCCTGATTTTTCTTTTACTTTATTTGTTTTATGAGAGCAGTTGCACTGTTTTTTAGATACCACCTTTCATTTTTGCTTTGTTAATATATAGATATAGCCATAAATGCCTCCCTACCATATTCTTTGTTTCACTGTATAGTAGCCATGTGCTTTAATATGTGCAATGTCTTATTAACCTGACTTTCTTATAAATGTGCAGAGTAAGTAAACTCACCAGTAGTTTTTATTCACTACAGTCCTGACTAAATATTTCCTCTGAGAAGACATTTACCATTTTCCATGAGATGTCTTCACAGCATACACCTGTTCTTAAAATAGCATCTTCAACACCTCCCAGCTACCTACAAAGTTTATTTGTTTTAGTGTTTCTTCATCTATCATGTCTTCTCAGATTTATATATTCACATTGTATTCTATTAGTTAATGTTCTGAATGATATATTAGGGAATAAGTGGGTCCATAGATTTGTTTTTATTAAAATAAAAATTATCTGGATGTTAATTTCAGACTTATTTGAATCTGTGCAAGTCAGGTATAAGTCTGGAGAGCTAGCACTTGGGAAAGGAGGAGTTTTATACGTGGAGGATGGGTGCATGTGAATGAGAACAAAACCAGATTTTCTTCCTTCTGTTTTGAAACTCGGTACTTTGCAATCTCATCTGTGAACAAAGAATATTGCCATTGCATTAGTGCTTATTCTGTTTCAGGCATTATACTAAACTTTGACATGCATTTATCTTATTTAATTTACATAATACTTGTAAGATGAACATTGCTATTCTAATTTTTACATAACAGAAATGATATTTGTGAAACCTAAATAATACCCAAAGTCATAAAATTAGTAGTTGGCAGAGCCAAGATTCAAATACAGGGTTCTGACAGAAAATTCATATGTATTTCATGATGCTGTGCTATCTCTTGACATAAAGCATATATGTTCTGAACTTAGGCTTTTAGTGACAGGACACAATATATTATACATAGTGAATAGAAATGGCAAATCGGAAATTTACACACATGAAGACACCTCTCGATTTTAATGAGCTCCTGAGAGAACACTGGTAAGGCATTTATGCATTTGATTAACAATGTGCTATACCACTGTTTCCTAAAATTATTCTGTAGAACACAGGTTCTTAAGGCTAATTGGTGATATATTTTTAAAGTTTCTATGTTCAAATAATTCTGAAAAGCATTGATTTTAGTGAAGTTATACAGGCTTAGTTACTTTAAAACTTCTAGTATGTATTGTGTTATTATGCATTTAATACACAAAAACATGTAATAAAGGTTTCCAGGTTTTCCAATATAATTAAACTTTGTGGAGTGTCTTAAAGTGTGTTAGTGCCATAAAACACACTTTGGGAAATGCTTACTAGTTTGAATCTCAATTCCCTTCTAACTCTGAGCAAATCTGATTCCATCTTTCTGTCATTGCCATGAAGACATAAAACAGACTTACTAAAAACATCTTTATGCTATGCTCTTGATCTAATCTGTAAGTGTTTTACTGTATATGTTCTTAACTGAGTTCAAGGTGCTTTGCTGTAAAACTTTTAGCAGATCATTGATAGTTTTATGCATTAGCTGGAAAGTTGAAGTGGACTACACATTCCTAAACCAAGCTGCACATCAGACCCAAGTGTGGCGGTTGTTAAAAGTGCAGATTTCTGAAACCAACTCCCAGGAATTCTGTTTCTATTTTAAAAACAATTTTTAACAAGCACTCCAGGTGCTCTGAAGCATATGTTTAGTCCATATGTGAACATTTGGTAAGAGACTGAGATAAAGAGTTAAGAAAGCCTGTGGGGATACTACAGAGGAGTTCTCAATCCTATCCATGGACCAAATTCCATAGTCTTAACTAAGACCTTGGAAGTAAAGGAGTGGGAACCGTGATTGTCTCCCTATAAAAAGCTCTATAAGTAGCCATGATATTGCTGTGTCATAGATGTATACTTAGAAACTCCAGCTTAAACAACTTCTAATTCCTTCCAACCATGATATTCTTTGATCTTATGAATGTGACATGACTTTCTAAGATGTACTTACACGAGAAGCAAAGCATGGTGTCAGGATAGACTGGTTATTGTTCCAACTATAACCTGTCATAATGAGTCTAGAACAGGAAGCCTGTGTTCAGATAGTCATCAATCCGAGAAGAACAACTGGAACAAGGTCAGAGAGGAGGGATCAGGGTAATAAGAGTATTCAAACACTGGCATATGAGGAATTGTTGAAAGAACAGGGTGAGTTCAGCTTGTGCAGAGACAGGAATACTACCTTTAAATATTTAAATTGCAAAAGCACATATATATTAGGCTTGCTGTATAGTATGCTAGCACAAAAGAAGAACATCCAACAGACAAAGAGGAAAGTAATATGCTTGGCACTATTAGTTAAAGAGCAACTCTAGGCATGTAGTGCATGTTATTTCATTTAATACTCATAACAAATCTGTAAAATTGATATTGCTGAATCATTTTACAGATGATGAAGCAGGCCCAGAATAGGTACATTTTCCCACTGTCACATGGAGATATGAACAGTTCAGTATTCTTTAAGGCTATTTACAAATCTTCCATTTATCTTTCTTCAAGGAACATAGTAAAATTGTAGTTTGTGAACTTCTTTGAAGCTCAGGGTGATCATGTGACCTCTGGGTATAATTTCCAAAGACCATTATTCTATTTACCATACTCTCTTCCCCCTGCAGTGGCAATAATAAAATATGCCCAGATGAAGTGGAAGTCCCCTGACAATACAGATTGCATTTATATCATAAATAAGAAATAAACCTCCCTTACTGGTTATGAAGACCCAAGAAAAAGTTGCTATGTATATGCATCCTTATTCTATGTTCTTGATCTAACTGTAAGTATTGATTGTATAAATTCCTGTTTGTCAATGGGATTTTGGAGTTATTTGTTACAGTAGGACAACTCAGCACATTTTGACTGATAAAAACTCTAAATTGGAGCTGAACCTAACTTATTCTGCTTCCCAAATCTGTATACTTTCCATCATAATATCTGGCCTCCCCGATGACCATGTAAGCTCTATAGCAATGAAAAAACCTCTTTAGTTCATTCATGCAAATACTTGATTATAACTTGTTGGAGATATTTCAGATGGGATTGACAAATCAGATGACTGAATGGTCTATTCCAATTCTGGTATTTTATGATTTCCTGCTTTTATTATAGGTTGTAGAACTCAAGTACAAAATCACTGTGTGTGCGTGTGTGTGTGTGTGTGTGTATGTTCTTCCTTTTTCTCTTTTCTAGGCCTAAGACATACCTACTTTATGTGGGCCTTTCCCAGCCTACCTCAATTGGTCTTTTAAGAAAAGAGAAGTTCTACTTTTTTTTCCCTAACAGGCATAAAATTTGGCACCAAGTTACAGTGACCTTTTATTCTTAATGACTTCCCTGAGGAACAAAAAATATTTGCACTTCAGCTTATTATTTTCTAGTGTATAATCCATTCACAGATTTATTTATAATTTTCAGGTATTGTACCTTTATGCATATTCTCAAAGTTTAGTGCTATGCCAAAATGTCATATCTCCATTTTGTGTCATAATAGGGGTGTGGAATAATTTCTGAGTTGAGATTTTGCCATAACCATAAGCACTTCCATGTCATCATGGAAATAGATATGATGTTAGAATGAGCCCATTAGTACCAACACATGATAACAATCAGGAACAATCATTTATCACCTTCTTATCCTCCCACATTAAACACTCTTACTTCTGATACAGGCTACCACTACTCACGTAATTTCATCCAAATGCAGAGACTCTTTTGAAGGATTTAAAAGGACTGAATTCAAATAAGCTTTATAAAAAGTGAAATCCCTACATTATATCATACATTGTTGACAGTACCCTTAAAGATAGTTGCCAATACCTAGGCATGGAATACCTGCAAAGACTTCTAAGACTTTGGAACCAAATCCAAAAGTACTCTGTAAAACTGAACAAATATCTGTTGAACAAAATCATCTTCACAATAACCTATCGTAATGCATAGTATACATATCTGGTATCATTGACAAAAGGCTACATCCTGTGGCTCTACCATGAAGATCGAAGTGTCTCTTAAATGATTACAGAAACAGCATAGCTTTTAACCTATGAGGTCACCACGGAGTGTGTGTGTGCTCAGAGATGCAGTCATTCAGTTAGACAAAGTGTAAGGTGTACTTGTTGGTAAGGTACTTGAGAAACACAAGTTCCTTGGTCAAGTTGCTAAAGTATACCCATCCCCCAAAGTATCAAAGAGCATATTAGTATATCAAAGGTATAGGAAAAAACTTGTAGAAAAGAGACCTCTTTAGCTTTGCTTAACCCCAGATTCCCCAAATGTATTTGCTAATGAGAACTTTTTATAAATAATGCTTATTGAAAACAATCAAGGAATGCATTTTGGCAAACACCAAGTTAAGGAAAAGACAAAGTCTAAATAAACAGTGTTTGATAAGTGTGAAAAGAGTGGTAGCTTTGGTGTGGGAATTATTTCTGATTTTATTTGTATTATCTTGAACAACTTCCTGATTCTTGGCTCTGAGCCTCAATTTCCTTTCCTATAAAATGCAAATGAAGATGTAGTGCAACAGGGTATTCTAGCCCAAGGAAAGCAGTAGAGCATAGTAGTTAAGCACATAGATTTTTGAGCCATATGCCCTGTGTTTGGACCCTGATTTCATCACTACCTACTTATTTGATGTTGGGAAGATTATTCTGCATACTTTTCTTCTGTTTTCTCAGTTGTAGAGTGGTGTAAGAATTGTACCTACCAAAAAAGTTTACTCTGCATATTAAATGATATTCATGTAAGCATTTCACTAAATTTAACTATTATTTTAGCTTACCCAAATATCTGGGTTGGTGTAATTGTTCAATAAATGACAGTTCAACTTCAACCAGAGGTGAACGTGTTAACAAAAGAGGGCTGAGAGCTATATGAAATTTGGGGAGAAAAAAGAGAAGAGAACCCAGGACACGAATAGTGTACATTCATCCAGCTGCTTGGAGGATGGCTGCTTTAACCAATATCCAAAATATTTTCTTCCCCTTGACAAGTTAACCCTAGTTCAATAGTCAGTCACAGTGAAAGGAATACTGTTAACATTCTCAGCTCTTTACCTTCTGGCCATCTCCACACTCACCAAACAATCCAATATAAACATTCCAAGAAGCATTCTTGAAGAGGAGAGAAATAAATTATAATTAATTTTTTCAATTTTTTGGTAGCAGTGCTACTTCCCAAGGGACATTTAAATATTATTTGTAATTGCCTATTTCCAAAGGAAATTGATTATGAGGAAGCTCATAGTAAAAGTACATCGACCCAGAGTGGCTTAAATAAATATCAAGAAGAGCTCAAATACCAAAGAGAGATGGGGGATAATTGTCCCAGGAAAAAGAGAAGATATAATTATTGCAATTAAGCACTGATTTGAGCTCTGAAGGCATTAAGATCTGAATTCCACTTTCTTTTCAAACTCAGTCACTGTGTTCCATGTCTTAATCACTAATCTTACACCTTTATAAAAGAATTACATTGGCCATTCATTCGAAGCACCTTTACTGGGTAGCAGACTCAGTTCCCTAATGGCCAGTGTTTAAATGTTTAATTCCTCAATCCATGCTGGTTATTTTTTTAAAGAAACCATTATGCATTTTTATCTCACACCCCACACACATGCATGCATACACAGTTTCTCCTTCTGTATAGATCATGCTCTCCATCCTAGATCAATGGACTTGGTTACTTTACTCTTGGATTATCTGAACCCTCTGCAACCCACTATAGCATCGCATTGCCCCCTTCCATCACAATGACCTTTTGCCAAGGCAAGTGGACTAGTCTCATACTACTTGATTTGAAAGTGGCATTCAACATAGTTGACCATTCATTTCTCTCCTGTCTTGGCTTCTGCTTAAAATGCTTTCTTGGTATTGCTTCCACCTCATTAACAGCATCTCAGTCTCCTATGCTGGTACCTTCTCTCTTGGATCTTTAGATATTGGGGTTCTTCTACTTTCTATTCTAGGACCATGGTTCCCTATATCTAAAATTTCCACTGGCATTCTGAATGGCTAGCAACATTTCTATTCTTTCCTTTACATCAATATTCTGAAATATCTGTCTGACTTTATTGTATATTATCTATGTATAAATATCTGTCTCCACTTTCTCTCTTCCCATTCTCTCTTAAACCCACCGTAATCATTCCTTTCATCCAAACCGTATCACTTCACTCCATGGAACAGCTCTTGTCAAGGTCACGAGTGACTTTCTAGTTGCCAAATATGTAAGATTCATGACATCTTGCTTGGATGGCTTTAAGAATCTACTATCTAGTCTGCTGCCTTCCACTCTTGCCCCTGAACAAACTACTGTCCACTGCACAGACTGATCCTGCAAAATGTGAGTCGATTATATCCCTCCTCAAAACCATTCAATGATCCCATCTCACTTGGAAAAAGACAAGTCTTTACAATTAAATTGAAAGATCTACATAATCCAACCATTTGTTTTTCTGACCTGCAGTCATTTGTTTCATTTCCAAGTCTCTTCCTCTTGTTCACTCTTCATAGGTCACACTCAGCTCTTTGTTATTCTTTGAACATGAAGGGTGCTAGGAATGCTCCTGCCTTAGGACCTTTTCACTAGCTATTCCTTCTTCCTGGAATACTCTGCCCAGAGATAACCACATGTCCCACTCATTTCATTCAGATCTCTATTCTCAGAGAAACCATTCCCACTTTATCTAAAAGCAACTACTCACTACCCACATTATGCTGCTTTATTTTCTATGATCGCCCACCGTCCGTGGGGACAATCACAACACGTACGCTCTTCTTGAGCACAGGAACCAAAAACAGTTTTATTCCACAAGTCTCAGACTTATATCGAGAACATCAGCCTATCAGAGAGTAGACTACCAGGAAAGTCAGCCTATCAAGGAACAGTCTCCAGGCAGATACCAGGATTGCCTCATGCACAACAGCCAACCAGAGTTACTTCCTAAAACTTGTATATGAGTGCAGCTATGTCTGGCAAGCTGCCAGGCGCCATCTTAGAGATCAGGCCACGATGCAGCTCTGGGCCCTCAGAGCCCGCCCCTGACAATTTTCTTCATAGAATTTATCACCAATTAAAATATTACATGGTTATTTGTTTATTGTCTGTCTCACTGAGCTAGAATATAAGTTCATGAAGAAGGTCTGCCATCGTTTTGCTTACTGATAGATCCCGAGTGCCTAGAATTCTACCCGGCACGTTAGCAGGCACTCAATAATTACTAGGTCAATGCATTGCAATGGGTTTTCTTTACACTCTAGAACATAGCTCACAGGTTCAGATCTCTTCAGTGACACTTCAAAAATGAGAATTCACGTCATTCATTAAATCATTCCAGTATGTGTTTATCAGGCACTGGGGTTACAATGATGAAAAATAAGGTGTTTCTTGCTTCCAGAAGTTTTAGCAGTTTCTTACTTTCTTCTTCCAGTTTCCCACCACTGCCACCTCTCCCATTGAAACACAATTCCTCTGCTATATATTTTAGTGCCATGCTATTACTTATATGGTCAGCCAAGCTAAAATTTGAGGTATAATTTTGCCTCTTCTTTTCTTTATATCCTCAATTCCAATAACTTACCAGGTCCAGTCAATTCTATCTAGAAGTATCTCTAAGATTCATTACTTCCCTTCTACTTCTACTGTCAAATAAATTCCACTTTCTCCAGCCTCATGACCACTACCTTCATCACTTTTTGTTTAAAAACAAATTCAACGAATTGTCCTACCACCTCTCTACTCCTTTCCCCTCCACTTCACTATCTGCACTGTAGGTAGCATGATTTTCTCAAATGCAAATTGACCACACGTCTCCTGTGCTTAAAACCTTTTGATGGCTCTTCATTGCCCACAGGGCAAAATTTAGGTATATTAATGAGATGTTTAAGACCTTAAATGATCAGGCTCCTACTTGCCTCTCTGGCATTATATCCTGTTATTGTTTCATTTTAACTCATGTGTGTCCTTTTTCAGCACCTTCCCAGATTCCCTGTGCTCCCGCGGTACTCCCATTAATTAGATCACCAGCATAACTTGATCACAATGCATTACAGAGGATAGGATGTCCAGGGGATTGGCTGTATATTCTAATGGAGTGTCAGCTCTAGATACTCTCTATGTGATTTCAAATATCTCCCCTGCTGGAGTTGCTCTCTTCCTTTCCAGAACTCACACTCTGTGACATCTCTCTCTTTCCCAGGACTCCATTTATTACAGTTAGTTCTGCATTGCTATCACCACTGCAGTCTAAGAGCACCTGGAGGCAGAACTGTGAGCTTCCTGCTATAGTCAGCTCTTTAACCTGTGCATGATGGAGCCTGTTGGTTTGCTCAGAGTAGACACTCAACTAGTGCTTATTGAATGAATGGCACTTATGGACCTTTGAGCTTATGTTGTATTGCTATCACATCTTTTCCTTTTGCTGATATGGTTTCATTATTTACTAGATTCTCTTATGAGATTTAAATATATTAAGTTTTCTACTAAAGAATTTCTTGTTATTTTCTTTCCTAAATTTCATAACAAAACCATTACAAAGGCATTTACTAAAATTCTCACAGAAAGCCAAACACTTGTTTACGTGAGGGATTTCATTTATTGGCTTCAAATCAAGTCAATACATGTTTGATCCCAAATTCAAAATTTTTCTTTGTTTTCATCAAAATTAATCTTTTATGATTGGTTTTACTATTGGTTGATCTCATCCAGCAACTGACCTTTAGCCTTAAGAGAAATCAAAAGGTATGTTTTCAAATATATAGATACAAACTAATCAAAAGAAAAGTAAGACAAACCAATACTTTGAATTGGTATTTTGAGGGTCGAGGGTACTTGCTTTTCATTGGAATTGCTTTTACAAAATCAGTCCAAAAATAATTGACTGTTAATTCAGTTTTTAAATGTATGTTCTTCTTTATGTATTCTTTTTAGATATACATGACAGAAGAGTATACTTTGACCTATTATACACATATGGAGTATAACTTATTCTAATTTGGATCCCATTCTTACTTTTAAATATTCTGATTTGAAGAGATTTGTTGGAATAACATAGAAACCACCAACTTCTCCTGAATATCATTCCAACAATTCTTAGATACAAGTGATGTTTGTTTTGTCCTTCTATTTGGTTCTATTTCTAACTCAGCAAGTTTCTTGGGTAAGCCCCATGAGTCACAGAATATTAGAATGAGATGGAGAAATACTGGATATAGGTGACCATTATAAAATGCACACTTTGACCTCTTAAATTATGGCAAATGATAGAACTCTTTGTGACAGATTAAGATGATCTGCTCTCTTAAATATTTAATTTACTACTAATGAGGGACTGCAATTGCTTTGAATTAAGTAGACTACATTGATCATAAGATCTATTACATTTCTACTTATATTTAAAAAAGAATATCTGAAAGAAAAAATGTAGAAAATTAGATGCATGAAAGTGCATTGTCTAATCAAGAACCATGATCATTAACAGCTGTCAAAGGATATCTTAAAATATTTAAAGAGCCAAATGAAACTGAAAAGTCATGTCATACCTTTTTATGGAGATTTATCTATATTTGTTGACCCTTTTATCTTAGTCCAGTGCAGCATGAACCAACAAAACAGGGAGAACACAGAACATCATGGATGAAGAAGAATTCATTCAAGGAGGTAGGACACCAAGCCACGCTTCCACTATAAGTTTCCATTTACCTACCTGTAAAATGAGATGGGTGAACTAATTCAGCAGTCTCTGACTGTGTGGTAGGCCATGATTATTCCATCTTCATAAAATTCAGCTCAGCTCTGTTCATGTCTGTTCAATCCAACAATCTGGAGGGTCAATAACAGGAGCATATTATACTATTGTAAAATATATAATATAAACATAGTCCACACCTTTGGATTACATAGAATTTGACTCTGGGCTTTCAGCTTACTATCTATATGACCCTAAAAATCCAATAACATGATTGATCTTTAGTTTTCTGTCTGTAAAATGGGAATGACAGTACTACATATCTTTGAAGATTGTTATCAAAACCAAATGAGGTAATGGACATCATGAATTATGTGGTTTTCTTTCCTGTCTTAGGTAAAGTTGAGAATAAAAAGATGAATTTAACAGAGTGCCTGCTTACTTTTAAAGTGATTACAGACTCGGCAGGGGGATGTAAGTAAACAATGAATTTAGATGCAATGCATTCTGTCAGTAACTCCATAGGGAATGACATACTAAGCGATTTGGTAATCACCAAGGCCCAGAGGGCATTTCAACTTGAAAAATCCCAGAAAGACACATTTCTGCCTTCAGTTACCATTTACTGAACACCTATTGTATGCTGAGCATGAAAGTAAAGAGATGGTTAATAAGAAACACTTGTTTTTCATGTATTCACAAAACCAGCAAAGCAGTTAGTAAGCATTTTCTTCATAGAGTCCCTTTAAGAAGTTGATGACTTCAGCCAGTTATGGTGGTGCAAGTCTGTAATCCGATAGCTTGAAAGGCTAAGGCTAGAGGATCAGAAGTTCAAGGTCAGCCTCAGCAATTTAGCGAGGCCTTATCTCAAAATTTAGAAAAATAAAAAAAGGGTGGGGATATGGCTCACGGGTTAAGGGCACCTTGGTTCAATCCCCAGTACTAAATAAATAAATAAAGTTTTTAAAAATGATTATACCAATTTACACTTCCACTCTCCCTACAGATAAAAGGAGCTGATGAAAAGGGACTCTACCACCATAAACATGGGAAGATAATTTTCCATTCAAATTTAGCAAATTTAAGAATCTTTTGAAAGTTCATTCTTACACCCTCAGATCCATGAACTACAGATTCAACACTCAAGATTTGTTTGGAGACTTAATAAGAGGTTGCATTCAAATGATACAGAAAAAAAAAAAACCAGAAACAGTTTTCCTGAGTGCTAATCCATCTTCTCCAATGCCCTGACTCATACTGGTCATTGGCTTCTACGTATTTGGTGGTCAGGGCAAGTGCCTCCTTCTTCCTGACATCCCTTGCCTGTGTGCTCCCTAACTCCTGATTGTATGCCTGGCTTCTGAATCCAGCTCTTCAATGACCTCAGGCCTCTGCCACTCTGACCTGCCACCCTCCTCCTAGGCATCCATGCTGTCATATTGCTCTCTACTTTTCATTGCCGCTATTGTCTGTGTTCTCCCATCTTAATGACTTTGTCGTCTCTGTGATTCATTGTCAGAAAAATGCCAGTGGTACAGGCACACATGTAGTGAAGATGGATTTGTGAACAGAAGGCCCCTCTCAGATCTAATATCTCTTCTGCAAAAGCCAACCTGGCCTATACTTCTGCTTTTCTCCTGTCCCAGGTGTTCTTCGATTTCATCTCTTATATCTATACATGACTTTATGACTCACAGAGTAGATGAATTTGGGTAACAAATGGCTCCCAAATCTCAATGGGTTTAACAAGTCGACATTTGTTTCTTGCCCATGCTTCAATTCAATGCAGGAAGGTTGAGAGCAGGCTTAGCTCTAAGCAATCACTCAGGCTCAAGGCTGTCCATGTTCCACCACATCTCCCAAGACTATGTTGGAAATTGACACGTAGATGATGAAAACAGAAGCAAATCAGTTGTGGGGTAAGTCTATGATGTAATACTTGTCTCATTCTACCTGCCTTATTACAGATACGTGGCCCCATTAAGGGAGGCTCAGAAAGGCAACTTAAGTGTGTGCTCAGGAGAAAGCGAGAAGAGGTTAGTGAACACGTGATGTCATCTCTGCCACACATGGCCATTAGGTCTTTTAATCCTGCTAAGAATTCTGGGAGGTACACAGCAAGGATTAATACCTCTCTTTATAAATGAGGGAACGAGATGTAACAAGTGAAGTAATTTACCTAAAGCCACATTTGCCTGAAAGCTGCTGAATGACAGAATCTAGAGTCAACGCAGGCTGTCTGCTGTAGTATTCGAACCCTCTTTTATACAAAATGGCCTGTAGGGTACAATAAAATATAATGCCGAGTGTCGAGAGAATTCATCAAAGTGAAATCTGTGCACCACTTACATGAGAAAGATTCAAAGGAGATACTAGTATGGGATTCTCTGGCCTCACCCTATGCTCACCGATTCAGTATGCAGAGGGTGGGCTATATAGAGTATAGTTTTAGTAACTCTGCCTTATGACTTAATATTCATCTGTATATTTGAAAAGGAACAAATTTAAGATACTTATAGAAAGCCACCTTTTTTACTCATTATTATAATCGAATCTCTACTGGAAGACCTCCAAATCTGGCATTGATGATAAAAGATTCAGTTGCATTTTAATGTTTAAAGACAAATGGATTTCTTTCTAAAAATAGGCAGGTAGGGATAGGGGAGAGCAAGGGTCTATAGCAAAATTATGATTTAGGTGGAGAGGTGTTTAATACAACTAGCTAACCCTACTGGCAAAGTGACTAGAGACCTGCAGTCTTGGCAATTTCTTGGGCAAGTTTAAAAAATCTTACTTTATCTGGAATTAGAGCTTTATGTACAATTCTGAGATAATGCTTTAAATTGAAGATAATTTTAGAATCAATTTAGGGGATAGGTTCTTTCTCTTGTCACATTGCCCAAATATTGAATACAGATTCCACTGCATATATAGCATAAATACTGTATGATCCATGACATCAGGAGTATAAATATTTTATAATTAAGAAAAAGATATAGTAATCACTCATCCAGTTTAATAAGCCTTTGAATTTGTGCCTTCGAATTTCACCCCCAAAATGTGAGAATACTGTAAGCCTATTTAATTATGCTTTATAATATTCATGTTAACATAAAAATTATACATCATTTTCATGTAGAAATCACTAGTACTTTAAAGAATGTTAAGTAAGCTACCTAATGGCCTTAGAAAGTATTATTTGGATAGTCAAAGCATTTGCTTTTCCCCTCCAAGGTGGTTTTAGACATTAACATTATAATTCCAACTTTAAGTTTAAAATATACTTCTAGTAACTATAATTTAGTGTGAATTATTTATAATCTTCAGAAGAATAACGTATAGGGAAATGCTGAATCATGAAATGGTACTTATTACTTATGGCAGCAACAATCACTGCCAAGTTTCCTTGAGTGGCCTTAGTACCTACGGGTAGGTTGTTGCAACAATTACGGAAGACGCACTCTTCATACCTTCTGAAGAGCATGGATGACTAGGCATCCTGATTCTCACGGGACTGAGATAGTCTATTTTATTTGCAGCACAAAAGATAAAACCCCACTTTTCTGCCTGTCTCTCCCTCTTATAAATGAGGCCTTAGTGTTTCCATCTAAGCTGTAACAGGCTGATGGTTTTGAAGGGGCTTGGGCATGACTTTGATGTTTCAGAGCAACTGTGACCTAAACTGAATACAAATTCTCTGAGCATTTTTCCCTCATCTGCAAAATGGAACTGTCAACAGTATAAGTCCATGAGATACTGAATGTAAAGCATTTAGAACAGTACCTGACACATAGTTGGGTCTTAGTAGATGTTAGTGCAGAGCCAAAGGAAATGTCATTTAGAAAGGTAGAAATGGTCAAAGGTGTTAAATGACCACGAGGCCTATTTAATATGGACTGCAAAGTAACCATCAAATTTAACATCAAGGGTGATGTTGATGACTTTGCAAGGAACTTTTTAGTGGATGGGTAAGTAAAGGAGGATAATAAATGAATTGACTATGAGAAAGTAGAATCAATAATATAACAATTACCACTACCACTATCCCCATGTATGAGAGTTTTTAAATTTGGTACTAGGGATTGAACTCAGGGGAAATTTGTCACTGAGCTACACCCTCAACCATTTTAATTTTTATTTTGAAGCAGGGTCTCACTAGGTTGCTTAGGGCCTGGAACCTGTGATCCTCTGCCTCAGCCTCCTGAGTCCCTGGGATTACAGTGAGCTCCATGGCACCCAGCCTCCATGTATGAGATCTTAATATAAGCCTGACTCCCTTAAGTATTCCTTAGAAAGTATCTCTTTCTCATTACTAACTCTGTCTTAAAGATGAAAAAACTAAAACTCAAGTAATTTGGGCAAAAATGCAGATAGTAAGTGTCATAACTGGATTCTAAACACACCCCCATGCTAGAAATCTTTAAGACATTTATTTACCAGCTTCCTCAGATTAGATGATAATGTGTATGTTAGTTTTCTTAGCACCAGAGCTCTGAAGAGAAAACACATGATAAAGCAACCTTCTAACTAAATAGCTGCATTCAAGGTTGGGACTTTGAACCCAGTCTTCCACATATTCACTGTTGTGATGAAGGCTGTTCAGATTCACTCTAATGATGTGACTATAAGGCAGTGCTCCTCCAGTGGGGCCCCAAACTGACATTCTTGCAGCAATACCAAACACTCAGCTGGAATCACAGGGAACACCCAGCAAAAGAAAGCTCTTAATGCAAGTTTTACAAAAATGGGCATGGGATCAGGAAGCATGTTTTACCCATATATTTTGGGATTCACTTCTGAGTCCTGCATGTGAATGGATTTTTCTACTTGAACTTCATCAAGCAGTTCATCTCTGGTAGGCACCATATTCACCTTTGCCACTGGGTACCCAGTCACAGCCCAGATGGTTGCAAATGTCCTAAGGCTGCAGTTACAATAACCAGCAGGAAATCCTTGGGATGTTGCAGTCTCCTTTCCACTGCAGAAGGAGAGGGCAGAAGAGGTATTGTGGACTATGTACAGCCTCAGTCCCACTACAACCAGCTACTACCTTGTCATACCCTAGACCTCATCATCACCTTCAACTATCAATTTGAAATAACAAATTCAAGCCCTTCTCTGGCCTGTAGAGAGAAGCAGAGATAGAAGTCAGACTGACCATAGCTGTGTCACTTCTTAGCTATTTGATTTTGCACATATGATTTAACCATTCTGTGTACCAGTTTCTTCAAAAATGATAATGTGTACCTCTTAGGATTTTAGTCAGCTTTTCACTGCTGTGATCAAAAGACCTGACAAGAAAAATTTAGAGTATGAAAGTTATTTGGGGCTCAGAGATTCAGAGGTCTCAGTCCATAGCAGTTTCCTCCATGGTTCTGAGCCCTAAATGAGGCAGAACATCATGGCAGGAGACAGGGAAAGAAAGCAGCTCAGGACATGGAAACAGAAAGCAGAGAGAGCTCTGCTTAACAGGGACAAAATATAAACCCAAAGGCACACCCTCAGTGAGTCATCTCTAGCCACACCCAACCTGCCTATGGTGACCACACAGTTAATCCCTGTCAGAGGATTAATGCATTCATAACCCAATCATTTCACCTCTACATCTTATTGCATTGACTCACACATAAGCTTTTGAGGACACCTCATATCAAAACTATAACAGGGTTATTTGAGTTGATTTTTAGGACAATGGCTGGAGTGTAGTGAGTTCTAGCTCTTGCTCCTATTCTTCTCCTCTGTCCAATACTTACTTTAAGGACCCATTTGATGTCTCCCAATGTTAGACTTTCATTTTCTCCAAAACCACCAGTTTTCTCTAGTTTTCACCCTTTGTTCTCTTTTAATCTAGATACTAGATTTATCTCATCTATTCGTCAGTGACAATCTTTCACCTTTTTGATCCTTTATTGTCCTATGTATCATCTGGTAAAACTATAACCCTAAATCGATCCAGCCATCCCTAGCTTTCTGGCCTCCTCTTCTAACCCCTTCCTTCCCCAGATCACAGTTAAAAACATAAGGTAATCTCAGGTTAATCCCACTTCTTAGTTCTCTGCAGGGAACTGAATTCATAAATGATCCTATTTCCTATATCTTCCATCTTGTCTGCTAACTCCCTTGTCCCTTTCATTAGCATTTAAAAATGCTCAGTCTCTCCTCCCACAGAACAAAATGCAAAGCAAACACCTTTCTACCACCTTTGTGTTTTAGTCAGCTTTTTTGCTGCTGTGACTAAAAGGACCCAACCAGAACAATTTGCCGGGGGGAGAAGTTTATGAGGGCTCATGATTTCGGAGGTCTTAGTCCATGGAAGGCCAGCTCCATTCCTCAGGGCTCAAGGTGAGGCAGGACATCATGGCGGAAGAGTGTGGCAGACAGAAGCAGCTCACATGATGATCAGAAAGCAAAGAGAAAGAGAGAGACTCCACTCTCCAGATATGAATATACCCCATAGCCACCCCCAATGACCCACCTCCTCCAGCCACACCTACCACTTCAATTAATCCCATCAGGGTTTAATATACTAATTAGGTTAAGACCCTTAAACCCAATCATTTCTCCTCTGAACCTTCTTGCATTGTCTCACATGTAAGCTTTTGGGGGACACTTCATATTTTAGTCAGCCTTTTCACTGCTGTGACCAAAAGGATCTGACCAGCACAACTGTAGAGGAGAAAAGGTTTATTTGAGGGCTCATGGTTTCAGAGGTCTTAATCCATAAAAGACAGGCTCCATTCCTCAGGGCTCAAGGTGAGGAAGAGCATGGTAGAAGGAAGCAACTTGCATCATCAGGAAGCAGAGAGAGACTCCACTCTCCAGATACAAACATATACCCCATAGCCACACCCCAATTCCCACTTTCTCCAACCACGCCTACCACTTCAGTTAATCCCATCAGGGATTAATTCTCTGATTGCATAAGACTCTTACAGCCCAATCCTTTCTCCTCTGAACCTTCCTGCATTGTCTCTACATGTGAGCTCTTGAGTTACACCTCACATCCAAACCATAACACTTTGTCTCCATCGAGCTACCAACCAAAGATAGGGGTACTTCTAGATTCCAGATTTCTAGATCTCTGGAATCTAGAAAGAGCATTTTACACAACACTGTCTTCACCAGTTTGTAAGTGTAACTTACTGAGTTAACTGTAGTCTGTTTTGTCTCTCCTTTTTCATTGACATTGTCCTAACAAAGTCATTTTGACTTTATGGTGGCAGTTATCAAGAGTAGAAAGTTAGGGGGAAATGCTTTATGTCTCTGTCATGGAGCAGGAGCTCAGAAAATGCTTCTAAGAAGATGGAACGAAGATGCTGAAAGAGTCAGACTGATTATAAAAAAGAGTTGACTTGCAAAATTTCTGTCCTGAGCCCAGCTGGCACAAATTCCTAAGAAATCCAGGAAGAGAAACTTCTCTTCAGAAAAAATGGGGAGACTGGAACTGACTTGACTAAGTAGCAACAAGTAGTGTCAGTTGATTTTTATTTTATTTTCATTAAACATTCATGAATAAGTTGCTAATTCCTTTAGGAAAAAATGTATATGGAGTGGCTCATTATCAAGATTAATGCTTTAAGAGATTATCTCAGGAGAGTTTATGAACCACAGTTTTAAAAAACTGCTTGAAAGCTGGGGATGTAGCTCAGTAGCAGAGTACTTGCCTAGCAAGTATGCAACCCTGGTTCAATCCCCAGTACTGCAAAAACCCAAAACAAAAAAAAAATTAAAAATCTTTAAAAATTTAAATATTAATAAAACTCCTCGAGAGCTCAAAAATTTCCTAGAGAACCCATCATCTCTTTTCCCCAGTTTCTGTGCATTATTTTCTATATATTACTGGCATCCAAGATTTGTTTATATCCTTTTAATTCACTGATATTCATAGATGTTTATTCATTACTGGAGTGGATACATGGACCCAAACCACTGTGCAGTACCATCCTCAGAGCTAGGGAATATGTCTTCTGGTACTCAGAATACCCTCCCCTGACTGGAAATTGCCCTAGACCTTAGAGAAATGGTTTGCTTTGAGTCATTCCTCTCCCAGGGGGCTCAATAACTAGTTAATTCATGGATACAAAAGCTGCCCAAAGGACTTAAAATCAGCATAGTACAGTGACACAGCCACATAAGTGTTTATAGCAGCTCAATTCACAATAGCTAAACTATGGAACCAACCTAAGTGCCCTTCAACAGATGAATGGATAAGAAAATGTGGTATATATACAATGGAATACTACTCAGTCTTAGAAAGAATGAATGGAACTGAGGATTATTATGCTAAGTGAAATAAACCAGTCCTGAAGAACCAAAGGCCAAATGTTTTCTCAGACATGCTGATGCTAATTCACAATAAGGGGGAGTGGGTAGCTAGGGAAGAATAGAGGTACTTCAGATTAGACGAGGAGAGTGAAAGGAGGGGAGGAGTGTGGGGGTAGGAATGATAGTAGAATGAATCAGACATTATTACCCTATGCAATATATGATTACGCGACCAGTGTAACTCTACATCATGTATAACTAGAAGAATGAGAAGTTATAATCTATTTAAGTATGATGTGTCAAAATGCATTCTACTCTCGTGTATAACTAATTAGAACAAATAAAAAATATTTTTTTTTTTAAAAGCTAAGCAGACTTGCTTCAATTTGGGACAATTGTGAAGGGCCATTCCAGTTCTGGAGTTCCCACAGAATCACACAGAATTACTTGAAGCCCTATTTGCAGCCTAATTACAACATCACCCACTGTTCAACCCTACCTTTTTGATCCTGCCCCTCCACCCCGCAGGCTTGTCTCTTGTCAGTAAACTAATGTACCTAGCAACTTCGTAGATTCTTTCATGGAGGTCATTGCAATAGGAAAACTGCATTCATGAGGAACTTCTCAAAGCAAAGGAAGAGTAAGAGTTTTATGCAGGTAGGAGACTAGGGAGTCATCTGTACCCCCCAGGAGGGTCATGGGGGTCAAGTGGAAGAATGCAATAGGTCTTACCTGGGAGCATGAAAACATGCAAGGGCAGGGTGGTCCTTTGTTTTTCCAAAAAACTACAACAAAAGGTGGTGATGGTATAACAGTGGTCCACACAGCCCTTGCTGCTCTGCCACTGTAACTTATTTTTAAAATGGACATCATGATTCCTTCTCTTCCTCTGTCCCTACTCTTTCTAATCTCTCCCATTCCCCAATCCCAGGGGAAACAGGGTTACCTTTCTTCCCCCATCCTTGGCAGAGTTATCCGTTTCCTGAGCACACACCCACCACAGGAACAGAGTCATCCAGACTTTGGGGATGGTACCAGAAGATCTCAGAAATGACTGTCACCCAAATTAAGAAGTGAATTAGAGCTCCTGATAGAATATGTGCAATGTAGCCTTTGAATGATCTCTATAAAATCCCCCTGGTCCCCTTGATGAGCAGAATCACAGTTTCTGAGATAAGAGTCCCCTGTGAGTCTCCTTTGCTAACAAAGCAATAAATCTGTTTTTTTCCTTTTTCTCAAAATTATGTCCTTACTATTGGATTGGCATTGGGGACAGGACTAATCTTTGGTAACAATAGTGGTCATGGTGGTGGTGGTAGACTTCCCAACTGCCAATACTTTCTGGAACCCAGAGCTCATGCACAGTCAGCACTTGTCCACTCTCAGGAACCTCCTCAGTCAACCTCCTGCAAACAACAGTATATCTCAGAGTTCTGTTTCCATTCTAAGACCGTCAGCCCTCTGGTTCAGTCAACTGGGTTTGAGCTTCTCTGGTTAAAAGTCCAGGCACCAGAAATGTATAGAACTTTATTTTTATGAGATAATCTTCAAGATTCCAGCCTTCAAAACTCCTCAGTTATTATAAGACTGTAATAGTCGTTCTACTTCATGCTTTGAATGTAGCCCTTGCTGCTCTGCCTCTGGGACTTATGTTTAAAACAGGTTTCTTTCTCTTCCTTTCCCCTTCCCCCTCCTGAATCTCGGGAAATAGGATTACCCTTCTTCCGCATCCTAGTCTGGGTTATGTGTCCTTGAGCACACACCCACCACAGGAATGAAGTGATTCAGATTTTGGGCATGGCACCAGAAGATCTAAGAAATCTCCCAAATTAAAAAGTGAATTAGGACATCCCCACTTCCCTCCTACCCATCTCCCCTCACCTAGGGCATACTTGGAATATAACCCTTGAATCACCTCTTTTTAGAAAAACCTCTGTTCCCCCTGAAGGGCAGAATCACAGCCTGTGTTTTATCCTTTGCTAGCAAAGCAAACAAACATTTTTTCCTTTTTTTCGAAAACTTCTCTTGATTATTGGATTGCCATCAGTGATGAGGCCTGACCTTTTGGTAGAAGAATGTGTCTACAGACAAGAGCTACTTCATGACTAATTTGAGAACATGAATTGTGTTTCTTTCTTCCAGCAATGTCATGATACCCTGAACATGGGAACTTGGGAAAGCATCTAGATGTGGCACCCTTGATCTTGATGTGGACCTTGGGCTTGCAACATGGCAGAGATAGTTGCGAAGCCTGTTCCTACTAACTTGGAGGGTAGCAAATTTGGGAGATAAAGGAAAGCACTTGGATAGGACTCTAAGATATATAGAGGGAACATTTTGGAAATTGAGGTCTTATTTCCAATAATCAGACTAGTGGAAGTTTAAGCTTCCATGCTTTGATCTTGAAAAGTAAATGTGGTGATATTGGCCAAATAATATTATTATATTGTGTACGTATACCAATGTGTAACAACAAATCCCATCATTACGTTCAACTGTAATGCACCAATAAAAATGTGCAAAGAGAAGAGACACAAATATATGTTTGCATTCAAATGAGAAAAAGTAAATAAACGTGACCTTTAAGGATGGTGAGGTCTGGGATATCTGGGTTACATTAAGATATCCTTGGAACAGATTAATTAAAATATAATGTTGTTTCTTGGCAAGGGTGGTCACATTTAACTTAGATAAAAGGTCAGAAAGCCCTTTTATACTACTAAACACATTAATAATATAAGATTTAAGGTATATGAGTCTGATACGTTTATCTGATGTAGGGAAGCTAGTCTAAAAATAAGGGGTGGGGAGAAAGAGGGAGAGAGAAATGGAAGGGGGATTTGATCAAAATAGAAGAAAGATGGGTGGACAATGAAAGCACCCAGAACCACTCCAGACTTGAGAACTCACACAAGAGATTTTATTAAGCAAACAGGCAGAGTGTCTCCCTGCAGGGTGAAAGAGAGAAAATGAGAGAAAGAGAGAGAGAGAGAGCGCATGCGCAAGAGAGAGTGAAAGCCAGGAGGACAGAGAGAGAAAAAAAAAGGGCAAGGGAGCCGTTCTTAAGCAGTGGAATTCTGCGGGCTAATAACAACAGACCAATGGCTGGCGAGGAAGTTTGTGGGCTAACAATTTGGATTGTAAAGTGGTGTGGGGGAGGGGGAACAATGGCAGCAGCAAAATCGCAGATCTGATGCCAACAGACTAGATGAAGGAGATGTGGAGGATGTGATAAGGGAAGACAATGGAATGACTCTGACCTAACTTACCTATGTACATATATAAATATACCACAGTAAATCACACCATCATGTATATCCACAAGACACTAACTGGAAAAAGCAAATAAAAGTAAATAACAGAAAGAATCATTAGAGTAGAGGGAAGGGAACAAAGAGGAAGAAGGAGGGAAAGGGGAAATACTAGGGACTGAATTAGAGCAAATTATATTTCATGCATGTATAATTATGTTAAAGTGAATCCTAATGGTCTAACTAAAACGAACCAATAAAAACAGGTATTCGTCCTGTAAAGCCACTAGTAGATTATCATTGTGGTTAGGCATTTTGGTTTTGGAGTCTGGTGGTTCTACATGATGCTAAGCTAGATCTTAACAAGTTGGGGAGGCAGAGAGAACAATTTGTAGGGACTTTAGCTGCCCACATTGTGATATCTCAACGTCATTATGCTCTACTATCTACCCCAAAGAACACATACCTAAGCATTAGCAAAGACCCTTTGCTTGTTTTACAAATGAGTTTCAAGACAGTTACTCTAATCATGAGTATTTCCACAGACCAAATGAAAGCATATGTGAGTGCACGCGCACGCGCGCGCACACACACACACACACACCACACACACACACACACTCCCAAATCAAAACAACCAAAAAGTGGGAAAAATGGTGCAACTTCAGGGACAAATTTGACTTCAAAGCAGGTAAGTCCTTCAAACAATTGCCACCTCAACTTGCTCTCTTTTGTTTCTTCACACACACACACACACACACACACACACACATTCCCAAAGATTATAGGCCTAGACTATTCCATATAGAGTCTCCTCAACTAATGATATATGGCCTCTGTGAATCTCATTTCCTCAATTGCAAGATAGGTTTAATAATACACAGTGAATGAGATCTTGCACATATGAAGCTTAGTGGTGACTGGCTTTGTCAACAAACATCTCTGTGGGAAAGAACAGTAATGGAAAGAGATTTGATAGGTTTTATAAAATACCTGGTACTTCATGTAACCTCTAATTAAATATTTACTGCATTTTCCCACACATGTAAGAATAGACTCAAGGAGAATGAAAAGCTTCTGTGTCTCTCTCTCCCAGTATTCCTCTCCCCATGTAAATATGGGATCAATTGATTGCAAAGAACAACAAACACAAATCCTTAACAGAGTGAAAAGAAGGAATTTATTAATAAGGGAATTGCTTGGAACCCAAATTGAATGTACATAGTCATCTGTATTAATTTAATCACCTTAAAAAGATGAGTACATATTATACCCACTTTAAAGATAAGTAAACTAAGGCTTAGAGAGGCAACATAAACTTAACCCTCTAAAAATAATGATTTTCCAATTTTTGGATATTTGAAATGTTTCCATATCTTTGTTATATTAAAGCAAAATTTCAGGAAATATTTCTGTATATACTGAATTCTTAATTTTTTGAAGTAATTTTTGAGAATAAATTCTGAGAATTCATATTATTTAGATAAAAGATATGAATGTCTCGGTGACTCATGGGTTGTTCTACTTTTTATTTCATAAGGCATTGCATTAACTAAGAAATACTGAATTATTTTGCAAAAGTAAAAATGTCCTTGACAGCACTTACTAATTATTTGACACTGGAATATGTTTTGAATGATGAGCATTAGAATCGAATTGTCTATGAGTTCTTGTCTTGTGTATTTATTTGTTCTTCCTCATAACTGTAAACACTTACTGAGTGCAGTCCCTTGTCCTTGGACTGCCCACAACCATCATTGGTCCCTAGCTGGGGCATATGTGATTTGCAGAGTTAGAGATCTGCACTTTAGAGTTATAGATTTTCTTTTGACTTCATCCCACATACAATTTTAGGAAAGAATTTGACTGAAAAAAATGGGAATTCTTCACTTACTTTTCCAGCTGGTTTTGATTAATTTAAGGTAGAATGATTAGTGTATTAGGTGCTTTTAATCTCTTGGAATAAAGGTTCAGTAAGAAGAAGAATGCAGTAAGAACAGAGAAATGATGACATTGATGACAATGACAAAGTTGGTGAATGCTGGACTGGGTATGAGTGGTGATTACATGCTTTCATTTCTTTAGTTTAGCTTCATCCATTGAACAGAATATTAATGTTTAATGGGGTTAATCCGAGCATCTGGGAAGCATCCTTTGAGAATATACTAAATTTTCATTCATTCAACTAATATTTATTGAATATCTCTATTGTGCTAAGAGAGAGAAATAGAGACTGCTATAGCACACAGACTATGACAAGAATGAATGAGGGAAATCATACTTAAGTGCTTATATCATACCAATCACTTTTGAGATGAGGAAATTAAGACACAGAGGAGTTAAATGGCATGCCTACGGTCAGACTCCTAAAATGTATAATAACTGGGATTTTAAACCAAACCTATGTGACTCCACTTTTCTTCCAAAGGACACTACCTCCTAGTGTCATAGAAAAAAATATAATTAAAGGGATGTGGGAGTTTAGAGGAGGAATGGTTAATTCTCTCCCAGGGGTCAGAGAAGGTCGCTGATGGTTGAGTAGGCTTTGATTGGCAAGGGTGGACATGCAGTTTGAGGGAGGTAAAAGGCTGTGAAAGGTTGAAAAAGCAGCGTGAGCAAAAGCAATGAAGAATTAATGTGCCTGAGATTTTCAAAGCCAGGGAGGCGGATGGTCCTTGTGGGTGGCCCACAGGTTGATTGGGGCACAGGGGGATAGTGACAGACAGCCCTGGAAACAGAGTTTGGAGCTCCACTGTGGAGGGCCTTGGAATGCCATGTCAAGGATTTCAAGTTTCATTTTATCTATGGGACTGAATGACTGCAAAGGACAAACCTGAGTGATCAGAGCCTGAAACCAGGCTGTGACAGCGAATAGGACGAAGGCTGACAAGATCCCAAAGATAGGTACCTGACAACTGGCTGACCATGACTGGGTGCTGAGGAAGGGGTCAAAGTGATCCTGTCACTCGAGTTTTAGTGAAAAGATTGTCGATTCATCTGTGTTCAAGTTCATCACCATGTATTGAGTACTTTCGTGGTGTGACATAGGAAGTCAGGTTTGCTTCCCCAGTGCTGAAATGCTCAAGGTAGATATGATAACGTGTTTCTAATGGTCTGAAACCATTAGTTTAGAGGAACTAATACTTCCTTAAAACTCTGTACAGGAATGAAGCACCTCACAGTTTACCTGAGGTTTGACCTAAGAATGGCATTTTTTATTTCCTCTCCTCAGTGATTATTTGAACAGATATTTTGAATTATCAACCATTAACGTCGTCCCCAACAGATGATCTTCACACCTTGTTTGTCGTCTCCATTAATCTAGGGGAAAGACTGATAGCAATTCACAAACTTAGGCCACCTGTACCTGCCTTTTAAATATCTTTTCTGTGGCGTATACTTGAAGAGAGGCTGGATTTTTCAATCTCTCCAGACCATGAAGTGAAGAACTTGGGCTGATGAGAAGACTGGAGGAGGTGAGGACCTGGGGATGGAGAAGTTCACGGAGCACTCTCACAGGGCCCAGTGCCTTTGTGTGTATGGCCTGCATCTGTCAGAATGACCCCCTTTAGGTCCAGTGGTCTCAAATAAAGCCTTCCTGAAGCCAGGGGTCATTAGAGGGCAGCTATCTCAACCCACTGGAAACCTCTGAGGGGAGTGGGCTGGAAATTGGGCCTCCAGAGGATGCTGAAGGCAGTAAGCAGCAGCCATGCCGTTGTCCTTGTTGAGTTCCCGTGAACTAGATAGGAGGAGAATTGACAGCAGGCCTGTCCATGGATGGCAGATTCTAAACACTTACTGACTGCTCGCTAGATGACAGACACCACGATGGACACTTTGTTCCATACCCTACTTCATCTTCAGAATGACACAGTAGGATGGTACTATTATTTTCATCTCCTTATCACTGAAGAATAACTGCAGTAAGAAAGGAGATGTGACTGACCCAAGGCCAGCCTCAGGTCACCCTTGCTCTACCTGCCTGTGGGCTTCCTGGGATGACCTTCTCTCAGGCATCGGTTGAGGTCTTCACTTCTTTTGAATTCCTGCTGACTCTCTGTAACTGCTAAATAAGTGACTTTGTGACTTGAGTCATGGATGAAGTCAGGAATGAGTTTGTCACAGACTATGCTGAAGTTCTAGAACCCCTTTGGTTTTGTTTATACATGGATATAAATGAGGCTATCCCCCACCCCACTTTTCTTTCAATTAAAATGCAGAAGATTTGAGGAGTGGACTCTCCTATGTAGGCAATCTTCACTCACTATTTTTGTGGTTGCTGTTGTTGTTATGTTTCTGGGCAATAAAAATAGGTTTGGACAGTTTGGACAAAATCATATGTTGAAATCTTTATTCCTGGTACCTGAGAGTATGTTTTTACTTGGAAGTAGGGTCTTTGCAGTGGTAATCATATTACAACGAGAGCCAAGACAACTGGTGTCCTTATAATAAGGGGAAATTTGGACACAGAAATGCATAGAAGAAAGATAATCTGAAGATACACAGGGAGAAGACAGCCATCTATAAGCCAAGCAGAGTGGCCTGGCACACATCCTCCATTCACAGCCAATTCACACTCTTGTGTGCACCTCTGAACACATAGTAGAGGAAGCAGGTGGTAGTGGCACTTATTTTTTCTTTGAAAAAATGATAAGAAAGAGAGTCAGGGAGAGTTTTCTGGCGATGGCGAACACCTGAGCTGCAGGGTTAAGGATGAACATAAGCTGACCTGGTGATAGGGGATGGTGTCAGGGAGAAGCATGTCCCAGGTGGAGGAGACAACCTGTTGTTGAATATCACAAGTGGGTGCTCCAGGCAAGAGTGTGCTCGTGTAACTCTTTAATCTCTCACCTTTGGCCTGACCTTCTGTGGTCCCGGTTCTTCATCTTCCTTCATGAGCATCCCAGGGTCCTCACTCCTCATACTAAGCACTCTTCAAGTTTAACCCAGTGGCTAGCCCAGTGAGAATCTCTTTTCTCCACTTCCTGAGAACTTCTGAAAAATACCATTAATCGAAAGATCATTGCCACATGGACACCCATGTAGGGAGGGTCATGGAATACCTCTTAAATGATAGGTCTTGTCACCAGCATTTGCTTTGCATAGCCCAACATCAGCTCAGGTTATATCCTCACTTTTCCTGACAAACAGATGCCCAGGCTGCTGTGTTTATTTTGGTGCTATTGCTGTCCATCAGTGACCTGGTTCTAAACCCTGAGTCATCTCTGATACCTCCTGCAACCACATACCACATTAGGATTCAGGGCCAGACTGTTTTTCTTGAAATCTCCATTTGCTGTCTTTTCCTGAAATTCCAAGCTACCCTTACCTATGTCCACTCTTTACATCTCTCTCCTGGTAATGCCATCAACTACTACTGACAGTGATTGCAGTTACACCTGTAAGTTCCTTCCACCCTGGGAATGTCATTAGACTGCACCTGAGAGCGTCTATTGATAGTATATAGTCCAATAAATTCTTGCTGTCTCTTGGTTCATCTGGGGCTGCAATTCCAGCTTACCTTTCTACCTGCTCTTGTCTAATTAAAAGAACACTGTCTTGCCTGGATAAAACAGGTTCAAAATAGAAAATTAGTAGTCGGGAGGCTGAGGCAGGACAACTGCAAGTTCAAAGCCAGCCTTAGCAATTTAGCAAGGCCCTGAGTCACTTAGTGAGCCCCTGTCTCTAAATAAAATACAAAAAAGGGCTGGGGATGTGACTCAGTGGTTAAGTGCCCCTGAGTTCAACCCCTGGTATGGTACCAAAAAAATGGTAGTTGGGATTTTCTCAAATAATCTATGAACATGACACCTTCTTTTGTCCTCCTTTAGTCCTACAGATATTTTGCAGTCCTGGATGCTGTGACCACCCTCTTCTTGAAGCAACTTTGTTTTTGTTTATATGACACCACTCCCTCCTGATTTTCTTTTTCTCTCTGAGAGCAGTTCTATTTCAGGCTCTGCTGCAGAATCCTTCTCTGCTAGCACTTCAAGTTTGTGTTTCCCGGATTTCTGGCCTGGGTCCACTTGTCATTTTTACTCTTCAGACTTCACCATTCACTCCTCCTCCCCTGCCACCAAATGCACATGTCTGAATCTGCAGATCAGATCCCTCTTCCAGAGACTCAGTTGCCTCTGACCCCCCTACTTGGATTCTCTTATAGGGCCCTTAGCCTCAAGCTGCCAAACTCTGAACTATTCATTGATTCCTTATTCTTGGCAGGACTTGTATTTCGCTAGAGCTGGGGAAACGTATGGCAAGTTTTGCTGTCTGAGAAGGTAAAGGGATTCATATCTGTTTCCAGTGTGGTTTTTACACCCCGTCTCATATTTGAGATAGATTAAATTGAAGGAGCTGACCGGTCTCAGAATCAGCACAGAAACAATAAAGTAATCCAGAATAGACTTCAAAATAACTCACTCATTCAACCAACATGACCTGAGCACAGACTTTGTGTCAGAGGTGGTAGTCATCACCAGCAGGATGTGGACTAAGGCTTTTTCTTTAAACCCTTGCGGACCTCAGAGAATAACATTGCATATGATTTCCTGAAGTTAACGTGAGTATTAAGTGTATGTGTCACACTGACTGGGCGACATACAAGTGTCAAATATCATTCTGGGCATGTTTGTGTGGGTGTTTCTGGATGAGATAACATTGGAATCAGGTGACTGAGGAAAGCAGATTGCTCTCCACACTGTGGGTGGGCCTCATCCAACCTACTATAGACCTGAAGAGAACAAAAAGGCTGAGTGAGAGGGAACTCATGTTGTCTGACTACTTGGCTGGGACATCAGTCTCTCTGGCCTTTGAGCTTGGACTGAAACATTAGCTTTTCTCGTGTCTTGAGCTTGTCATTTTGGATTGGAAATTTATATCATCTGCTCTCCTGTTCCTCAGGTCTCCAGACTTGAACAAAAATTACTCATCAGCTCTCCTGGGTCTCCAGCTTGCCCATTAGATCTTGGGACTTCTCAGCCTCCACAACTGTATGAAACCATAAAATCCTCTCTCTCTCTCTCTCTCTCTCTCTCTCTCTCTCTCTCTCTCTCTCTCTTTCAACATATACATTATACGGATTTTATTTCTTTGGCAAATCCTATTGGAGTTAGATACTTCTTTTACATACTAACATATTGTCAATTTGATTCTTTCTATATGATTGATTTTAATCAACATCATCTAAAATTACCTTTTTGTGTATACAATTTTAGGAATTTTAACACATGTATAGATTTCTATAGCTGCCAACACAATCAGGATACAAAAGAGTTCCATCACCTCTCAAGTTTCCTTATGTTTCTCCTTTTTGAGTCAAACTCTTCCCTCATCCAGAAACCCTGAATAATCACAGATCTGGTCCCCTTCTTATAGTTTAGTACTTTCTAGAATGTTTTGTAAATTTTCTCCTACAGTACATAATTTTTTGTTTCTTTTTCTTCTCAATATAATTCTAGAGACAACCATTCAAGTATGCTTGTATCAGTAGCTTGTTATTTTTATTTTTATTTTTGAGTATTGTTCCACTATGTAGATGTACCACACTTTCCTTATCCATTCTCCCACTGAAAGCCTTTGTGTTGTTTACAGTTTATGGTAATTATGAATAAAGTTGCTACTGAACATTCACATAATGATTTTCACTACCATAAATAAATATATTACAGGTGGAATTGATTGTCCATATTGTGTGTATATGGTTTTTTATACAAAGTTCATTATATAATGATAAAAGGATCAGTTCAACAGGAAGATGAAACGATTATAAATATGCATGCACCCAACATCAAAGTACCTAAATACAGATACTTCTTTGATTTATAGTGGGTATGAAACCCAATATACCACTTATAAGTTGAAAATGCATTTAGTATGCCTAACCTACCAAACATCATTGCTCAGACTAGCCTACTTTTTTTTTTTTTTTTTTTTTTTTTTTTTTGTGGTGCTGGGGATTGATCCCAGGGCCTTGTGCTTATGAGGCAAGCACTCTACCAACTGAGCTATATCCCCAGTCCCGGGACTAGCCTACTTTAAACATACTCAGACTACTTACATTTGCTTATAGTTGGCCAAAACTACCTAACATGAAACAAATTTTATAATATATAGGTGTGGAATAACTGATTTATTGAATACTCTACAGGAAATGAAAAGCACATGGTTGTATGGTACTTTGAACCATCATAAAGTTGAAAAAGTCATAAGTTGATCCATTGTAAACTGGGGATCATCTCTTTTTGTTGTTGTTCTGTTTATATAGACCTGACAGTAGAGTGTATTCTGACATATTATACATGTGAGTATATGTTTAACTTTAAGAAAGTAACAAACCATTTCAAAACAGCTTGCACCATTTTACATTCCACCGGCAATTGATGAAAGATTCAGTTGTCCTGCATCCTTGCCGGGCACCTGGTATTGCCTGGTTATTAGTTTCCATTCTAATAGATGTTAATGGTATCTCACTGTGAGCTTAATTCACATTTCTCAAATGGTATCTTTTTATATTTGTCCTCTCTATATCTTCCTTATTGAAATGTCTATTCATTTCTTTGTTTTTTCAATTTCTTTTTAAATTTATTTGCAAAAATTCTTTATATATTCTGGATCAATGTCATTTGTCAGATATGTGATTGGCAAATAATTTCTTCTAATATCTGGTGATTATGCTAATCCTCTTAATGGTGTATTTCTAAGAGCAACATTTCTATATTTTAGTTTTGGTTTTGTTCATCCATTTCTTTCTTTATGGGTCACATTTTGGTGTTTCATCTAACTCTTAACCAAGTACTAGGTCCCAAACATTTTTGCATAAGGAGTGAGGTCTAGATTGAAGATTTTTTCTTTTCTTTTTCTTTTTTCTTTTGTCATTATTATTATTAATTATTGTTATTATTTTGCATATGGATGTTCAATTATTCCAACAACATCTGTTGAAAAGACTGTCTTTCTCTTTTGATTTACCTTTGCAGGTTTCTTGAAAGTTCATTGAGCATATACCTCTGTATCCATTTCTGAACTCTCTTTTGTGTGATACTTACCTTGGTCAGGATATACCAGTCCCGAGGTGAGTCCTATTCACTGCTGAGAAGTAGCTGTTCCTTGTCCACCAGAGGGTGGCTTAACAGATGGAGCAGATTCTCGCCAGATAGAGAATTCCTACTTTGATGGAGGGTTAAGGATCTGAATTTAAAGGGGGTTTAGGTGGAGATATTCTGTTGGCATGGCCACAAGTGAGATCAAATATGTCACTCCAAACCCCACCTTTGGGTACACACTTTACTTGAATCAGAATATAGATCTGCCAGAAAATCTTAGCTTCCTAAATAGCTATGCTAGGAAAAAGTTAAAAAGAAGAAAATGATTGAATCTGTGTCTGTAATAAACTTTCTGGCTCATCTCTTCTCCCACTGACTTGCCACTAAGCAAATGCTTCATTCCATTCACATTGGCAGTCTTTCTCTGTGTGCTTCGCCCTCTCTGGTCCTCCCTCTGCCTTTTGTGGAGTTCCTTCTGGCAGGGGCCAGCTCTGTTGTAGCTTGGATCCAACAGTGTCTAGGGTAGTTCTGACTTTCTGCACATTTTCTATGTTTGTTGAGCTTGAATTTGTTTTTGATCATTTGGGAAGAAAATAAGGGGTATGAAACATGCATAAAATATTTTTCACAAAGAAAGTAAGACAAAATGATGCCATATGGGAGTAAAACTGGGAGTACAGGGACTTGAATTCTAATCCTACCAGTCATAAAATAGGACTATGAGACTTTACGCCTCCATATGCACTACTGTGTTCTTATCTCAAAAAAGGTGAAATTGAATGAGAACAAGAGTACAAAGTCAAGGCCTTTAGAGACCAGACAGGCAACAAAAATCAATAATATCTGATGAGCATAAGAAAAAAACAATTGTGGAAGCACATTGATAAAAGATCCTTGGCTGCCTCCGTGCTCATTAGTGATGGGATCATGGTAGGAGGGAAATCAAACCCACCTAGGGTGACCACTATCACTCAGATTTTTTTCTTTTCTGGCAGTACTGAGGATGGAATACAGGGCCTTGTGTATGTTCAGCAAGTATTTTACCACTGAGTCATAACCCCACGGCCCAGGCTGAGATTTGACCTGTATGCTCACTATGGCCACATTATCTCATTTTTAAGAATCTACCCATTCAGATATCCCTGTGAAATCTTGTATTTTTAAATATTTTCTCCAGCTTTAAAAAAAGTTACCTTGGAGGTTAAAGAAAGTCCCAGGAAAACCCATCTGTGGGTCATATCTTAGGTTTGTGACCTCTGGAGTAGATAGAATCTATAACCCTTCTACTGGAAGATTTGGGGGCTCTCGTATACTGCATAGAATATAGGAAGTTAGAAAGGACAATTTACCTCTTAGCTGATGGTACAGTAAATAATATATCAACATGTTTTATTTTAGCCCCTTTGAAAATTAGATCCTTGATTTAACTATATTAGCTTTGGAAGCTATTAAGATAACCTGCAATATTTGAATTCAGGAAGCTGTATAAAGGGCATTTATTCAACAATTTTAACAATGATAAATTCATAAAATTATTTGTTACCAGAAGGACTTTATTCATTTTTAATTATTTATTTCAGTGAAGAATCAATTTATAGCCTGGTTGCTTGTAGTCAAATGTAAGAACACTGATATCCCCATCTGAAGGAGTTTCAACTGGAACACTGGTAGAATGGATTAAGCACACCTCTTATCCCTTCAGCTACTCCTTATATTCCTGGCAAGGACATGTTTGCTCCTAGAAATCCACCTAAGAGAATTAGAAGACAAGTCATACACTAGGAGAAAGTATTTACCAATCACATATTGGACAAATGACATTTGCTCACTAGCACCTAGTTCTGAGTTGTATTTTTGTTTGTTTGTTTGTTTATTTGTTTTTTCTGGCAGTGCTGGGAATGGAACTATGGTCTTCTCGTGCTAGGCGAGTGCTCTACCACTGAACTATAGCCACAGCCCAGCCTGATGATTCCATCAACATGTGCCTGCAAATTCACTTGGGCCTCATGGGTGGCTGGACCCCAGGGTCACATCAGCCTAGACTGGTTTCCTGTACCCTCCTTCTTCTTCTTCTTTATATAAAAGAACTGGGAACTCTCCTGTCCTGCCAAGCTGTCCATGCCAACTCCTTCCTGCCAAGACTGGCCCCTGAGATGGATATAGTCTCCCCATCCTCTTCTTTGCAAACTCAGCACAGGGAAGGACCTCAATCAATATTTGTGAATTTCACTCAAATGGGTATATGTTATGAAATGGCCTCAGCTATTCCCATAAGAGTGCCCTGATGCAGGAATTAAAAGTAGGGGTGACTAGGTATGATTCAAACAGGAGGTTTCTGTTAGGGAGCTGCATGGAATCCTATAGCCATTTGGATTGCTAGTTATTGTTCAGCCATGCACCCACAATTTTTCTAAGAAATCACATTGATTTGGGCAAAATGTAAGCATCTTTTCACTTAAGGACAAAACATAGGTAACTGCAGACATTTGTTGAAACACCACATTATTAGCAAAAGCCATATTTTACTGTCGCTGACAGCTGTTGTCCTTCTTTCCATCACCAAGCTTGGCCAGGTGAAACTTGGCTAAAGCCTGGGGCTTAGGACTCCGGAGACCTCCGCCCTGACCTCCCTCCTTCTCTTGGAGCCCCTTCCCGGCAGAGCATGTGCTAGCCACCTTCCTCTAGGTGACATCCTGGAGATTCTCTGAATACCAGCTCATTTAGCTGAAAGGGCTTCAGAGGGTGTGCCCCACGTGAAAGACAGACTGTGTCCTCCATGGAAGGCATAAAGTGACTCTCTTAGGAATGGACATCTGTACATGTTCATTCAACTACACAAAGTTGGAGCACAGTGCTCCAGTCAATGTGAATACCAAAGAAATCACCACTGTTCCATCCACCCCTTACTTAAAGAAATTCCCATGAGAGAAATAGAGGCATTAGCTGGATGCGGTGACACACACCTGTAATCCCAGCAGCTCAGGAGGCTCAAGCTGGAGGATCAAAGCCAGCCTCAGAAACAGTGAGGCACTAAGCAACTCAGTGAGACCCTGTCTCTAAGTAAAATACAAAACAGGGCTGGGGACATGGCTCAGTGGTTGAGTGCCCCTGAGTTGAATCTCCAGTACCCACCCCACCAAAAAAATGAAATAGAGGCTTTATAAAGGGCAAATGTTTTGTAAAATGTAAAGCAGTATACAAATAAGATATTACATGAAGGTGTAAGTAAACGGTAGGGGAAAGTTGCTTATAATGTAATGATTGGAAAGGCAATTCTAAAACAAAATTTTCAATGCATCTTAAATGTTTTTGTCACGGAGGTAATGAACTCTATAGTCTCTAACAAAGGCATACATGATTTAACCACTACGTTGATATCTGCAAAGTGCACACATTCAAATCACCACTAGCTGGAAAAAGAAAAAAAATTATGATAAGCATGAGGAACTCTTTTCTGACCTGAATAAGGAGGGCACAGTAGTGGGTGGGTCACGTGTAATATGGTTGGAGATCATCTGTTATGTTGACATGTGTATTTTTGGCTTCATGGCATTTCTGCTCAGTATGATAATTTCCTGAAATTTATCATTTAATGAAAAATGCCGCTATTGATAAACTGATGTTTTAAATGTCAAACAGTGTGATATTTATAGTAAAAAGGGAAACTGCTTCAAGGATATACATTAGTTAGAGGGACCAGACACCTTGGGGATTCACCTTGGAGTTCTGTGGGGAAGGGATCTCAGTTTCTGTCTTTGAAATGACCTTCAGATGGAGCCTTTCTGTTTAGAGTTCACAGGATGTTGTAAACATAACTGAGTCTCAACCATGAGGAAAATACAAAGCTCTTCTCAGGATAGATGGTGGGAGGGGGAAGAAAGCTACATGGAAAAATTACAATTCTAAGTCTGTTATGTTCTAACATTGTCACATGATCCAATTAAAATTGAAGAAATATAATATACTAAACTCAGTAGACAAAGAAACTTCTAATAGCACAATTTTATTTTCTCTCTCAAAAAACCTAAACACTTGTATTGATCCCCAGAAAAGGTCCCCAAAATATTCTCCTTGGAATAAAAAAAAATTCTTTCAAGGTTTCTGTCTATGAAATAAGAAAAAAAAACCCACAATGCCTTTTTTCCTGTCCCTTTGATATGTACAATTGAAGTTATTTCTCATTGCACACTATTTCCATCTATCATGTGGCATTAAAGCATTTTTCATATTAGACGTAGTAATAAAGGATCACACTCTTAGCCTTAGGCATTTTAGAGGAAAAAGTGTTAATATATTGAGCATTGTAGAAATTGTCTGACTAGTCAGACTACTTGATTTTAAGAGGGCAGGGTTTTTTTCTATAAGAATGGAAATTACTCCTCAGCATTTCTTCAATATACCAGATATGGAGTATACATTTGAGAAGGCATGGAGCAGAATGATTTTCTTTGAAAACTACAGGGAATGGACCATGTATTAGGGGTCTTTTTACTCCTCATCCCACTGCAGTGCTTTAATAAGAGTATGTGCATCTTCAAGGGTTGTTGAGGGACTTGATGGTCTTTATTCTATGGCTTACCCCTCTCCAAAATTTCACTTTTTTAGGTTAATTTTTCAGATTAAATGAATATATGTTGTGTTTGTAGGGGTTGACTGGGGCCAGTATTCTCCCAATAATACAAGATAATGCCCATTATTTCTTAAACTTTAGTTTTTGACCTATTTCATGCAATGTACTTATCTAAGTTTTTTCTGTTGTTTGTTCACTTCACAGTGATGTTCTTACTATTAAATGCAGTCAAGAATTCCACACCAAGGGAAAAAAAAACATAGATTTTTCAAGTCTGTAAATGGAAGTAATAATAACTACACAACATTTGGGGTTCACTTAGGATATAGTTTTTGCTATGACTTGAATTAATGTCCATGTTTTAAAGTCTTGGTCCCCAAGATGGCATCATTTGGAGGTGATACAAGTTATAGGAGGTGTACATATTAGAAGGTGCATAGGTCATTCATGTGTTTGCTTGAAGGGAATTGTTGGAACTGTCATTTCTTGTCTCCCATCATTATGTGCTGCCTTCACTAGAGGCCCAAAGAAATGGACTACTCAATCTTAGACTGGGGAGTCTCCAGAATTGTGAATAACATAAATCTTTTTGTTTTGTAAGTTTATTGCCTCAAGTTTTTTGTTTTAGTGATAGGAAGCTGACTAATACACATTGATAGCATCCTTCTGTTTTATAGTGTTTAGATAGTAGTCATGGAAGTGGTATACATTTGCTGTGTCTAGAGTTCAGCAAGACACTTTTTGTAGGTCTTTCTTGATGTTATGGTGTCTGAAATGAGCATTAGAACAACAAGCAAGGCTCTAGTTCTGTTTTGTTTTACTTTTTTACTGGTTTGAGTTGTCTGAATTCCTGAAGGGAATGGAACCAGTTTGAACCTGTTGGAGGACTCTAAGGGCATGCCTTCTCTATCTTCATTTGACTCTCTTTTTCTTTTAAGGTTTTAGCATTTTATTTGGCAATAATTACAGATTAACAAGAAGTTTAAAATGCATGTTCAGGAAATCTTATATCTTTTACCTTGCCTCCATCAGCAGTACAATCTTCAGTATACTATCAACATTGCAACATTGACGCTGATAGAATTCATGAAGGATAATCAGCCTTCTTCACTTTAAAAAAAAAATTGGTACCAGGTATTGAACCCATGGTTGCTTGACCATGGAGGCACATCACCAGTCCTTTTATGTTTGTTTGTTTTTATTTTAAGGCAGGGTCTAGCTAAGTTGCTGAGACTGGCTTTGAACTTGAAACCTTCCAGCCTCAGCCTCTTGAACCATGTGCCACCACACCTCACTAAAAATTCTTTTAGCTATTATTAGGTCCTTTCAATTTTCATGTGAACTTTATAACCAACCTGCCAATTTCTGTTAAAAAGACTTTTTGTGATTGTGATTGGGGTTGTTTTGAATGTACAGAGGAGTTTGGAGAGCACCAATTTCACAGTATTGAATCTTCTAACCCATGAACAAAATATACATTTTCATATATTTTCTTATATTACTAATTTAACTCTTTAATGTTTTGTAGTTTTTAGTGTACCAGTCTTTTGCATTTTTGGTCAGTTTTGCCCCTAATTATTTCAAATTAATGTATGATACTTGAAATTGCATTGTTTACAATGTAGTATCCAGTTGTTCATTGCTAGTGTTATTGCCTGGATATGTTGTACTCCCCAAAGCTTACGTGTCAGACAATTCAAGAATGTTCAGGGGTGGAATGATTAGATTATGAAAGTTCTATCATAATCAGTGAATTAATCCACTGATATGGAGTAATTGTGTGGTAACTGTAGGCATACAGGATGTGGTTGGAGGAGGTAGGACACTGGGGGGGAGGTTCGTTTGGAATTAATATTTTGTCCCTGGTGAGTGGAGGTCTCTCTCTCTCTTTCTGCTTCCTGTTTACCATGTTTTAAGCTGTTCCCTCCACCATGATCTTCTGCCATGATGTTCTACCTCACTTAGGCCTAGAGCAATGGAGTTTGATGACCATGGACTGAACTCTGAAACCATGAGCCAAAATATAAACTTTTCCTCTTTAACATTGTTCTTGTCAGGTCTTTTGACAACTGCATTGAAAAAGATGACTAAAATAGAAATTGTACCAGAAGTGGGGTCATGACTATGATTATCATGTGATTTAGAAGCATTTGGAGCTAATTTGCAGAGAGAAGAAATTTGAAAAGTTTAGAGATGTAAATTGGAAAAACTTTAGAATATTGTAAGTGGAGATGAATAGGATGTTCTTGTGGGAGCTCAGAAGACCAGAAGGCTCAAAAGACTATGGATGATAAAGGGCTTATGAGGTTTCAAAAGAGGAAGACTGTTGAAAATTGGACTAGAGATCATTCATATAATATTCTGGCAAATAATTTGTCTACATCTGACCATGTTTTGAGACTTTTTTGAAATTGAATTTAAAGATGATGTACTACTTATTCTGGTGGAGAAAATTTTAAGGCAGCACAGCACTCAGGTGGTGGCATAGATATTGCTGGCATCTTTAAGCCAAATTTACAGTGATAGTTAGGAACATAAGCAAAGAAGAAAGATTTGAAAAACTTGCAGTTTGGCCTGAAAACAGTCAGTAAAACTGGGAGTAAGGAATTTTGGTTGTTAAAGACATTACATGAACTAAAGAGATGTCAATTACTTTGCACAGAAACAATCAGAAGGATGGTTTGGGATATCTCAGGAAGTGGCAAAGACCATACCCATCTCAGGCTCAAGGATGTAAAAGTAAAAATTCCTTTGAGAAGAGACTTTGGGGGTACCCTGCTTTCACAGTGGGACCTAAGAAGTTGTTTCACCATGCTTATCTACCCAGGCACTCAGAGACTGCTGCAACCATGGTCCCTGGAGGTTTGACTGCTGCTTGAGATGGTGACAGACCTTGGCATCAACCATATGATGCTGGTTCTGCAGAAACCACGCAACATAGAGCACGGTTGAAGTTCCTGCAGGCTGCCCCTGAAAGGGTGATGCATCAAAATTTGAAAAGGAAACCTAAGCAGTGGAGACCCCTGAAATTAAGAGAGGTCAGTAATATGGAGTGTGTTCTATGGAAAGCTACAGAAATAAAGCAGAGATAAGACAGGAGAGAGGCCACACAGGTTGCAACCATTAAGGCCATAGGGGCAGGCCTATACACATTTCCAAAGAACATCATGATGCCATTTACCTCAGATGCTGGATGTGGAGCTACACAACTTGTTTTCCCAGCTGTATTTTGGTCTTGCTTTGATCTCATCCCTTCTTTCTATTCCCCTGTTTCTCCCTTTTGGAATAGAAATGTTTACTCTGTATCATTATACACTGGATATGTGTAGCTTGCTTTGGAGCTTTAAGAGATAAGAGTTTGTCTTGAGTCACAGATGAGATTTTTGTCTTGAACTTCTAGTAATACTGAACTGTTAAGACTATGGGAACTCTTAGAAATAGAATATATATATTTTGAATTGTGAGATGAGCATGAGCTTTCAGGGGCCAGAGGAAGAATGTTATGGTTTAGATATGTTATGTCCTCCACAAGCTCATATGTGAGACAATGCAAGAAATTTCAGAAATGAAATGATTATGAGAGCTGTAACCTAATTAGTGGATGAATCCACCAATATAGAGTAACTGTGTGGTAACTATAGGTATGCAGAATGTGACTGACTGCAGGAGGAAGTCACTGTGGGCCATGGTCCCAGTAGATTTGGCTTTATATTTAGGAGTTTATATTTGTCCCTGGTGACTGGAGTTCTCTCTCTCTCTCTCTCTCTCTGCTTCCTGATTACCATGCCCTGAGATGCTTCTTTCCACCATGATGTTCTGCCTCAAATCAGGCCCAGTGCTATGGAGTCAACCAACCACGGATTGAGCCTCTGTAACTCTGAGCTAAAATAAACTTTTATCTTCTACATTGTTCTTATCAGGTCTTTTCATCACAAAATGAATAACCTAACTAAAACAGCTCATATATAAACACACAATAGTTTCTTGTATATTGATCTTTGTCTTGAGATCTAGTTAAACTCAGTTATTAGTGGTAGAAGCTTTCTATGGATTCTCCAAAGACCCTCTTACAGTCTTTGAAAAAAGATTCTTATATTCTCTGCTTTCCAATCTTAATGCTTTTTTTTTCTCTTGTTACACTGAACAGAATCTCTAGCACCAAGTAAACATTCTTCCTGGTTGTAATATCCCTCACATAAACACCCCAAACAACTTTTAGCATATGAATACCTCTTCATCCCACCTCCATAACACACACTGGTAAAATTCATGTCCAGATAGTTCATTTACAAATATAAACACAGTTCCTCATTCAAAATAAGATGAGGATATGCAGTAGAGAAAGTATTCACTGAAGTCTTAAAAGACTAGACTCTGATCTCAGACTGGAAATAGAAAACTGAAGAGTTCTACATTGACATTGGAGAAAAGCAGACAAGATAAGAAACTCACCTGACAGTATCCAAGAAGTAAATGTTCTTCAGTGTACATAAGAATTATAGGAGGGGTGTAGGATGATTCATATCTTCAACAATACCAAAATATGACTATATTATCTTGGAGGGATTTTAGATGAGATATCCAAAATAGAGAGTGGTAAGGGCTGGAAATGGCAGAATAAACCAATGATAGTAATAACCATGAAGGAAAGCTTGAAGGAAACCCCTTGTTTCTGTCATGTAAAGAATGAGAATTGAACTTAGGAAGACAAGAAAGAGTGGCAGGTCAATTGGGACACATATTTAAGGAGTGGTTAAGAAACAGTCAAGGCATCTAGGTCTGCAATATACACTATCACCCATGGAAGCATCAGGGGTAGGGCTGTGTGATGTCTTATCTACCACAGTGCTCCCATTGACTGGAGTAGTTGCTGGGGAACCAAACAAAGCTTAGGGGTGTGGTTATTCATTGGCTAGTGTAAAGAGGATGAGGAGGAGCCTTTCTGGTATAGATGCTGGGAAGCTTAGCTTTGGCTAACCAACTCCCCATACCAGAAAGATAGCATAGCTATGTAACTCACCATAAAATGGGAGAGCCAACAGTGAAAACCAAAGTTAAAAAGATGAAGTCTTCTGGCCAACCCCAAAACAGGAAGAAAAAAGTTCCAGTGACCCTGTCGTTTTCCTCCTCCTCTTTTCCCCTATAAATCTCCACCCCAGGATTTGTACCTTGTCCTTCCCTGACATGAATCCCTTATTCAATCTACACCCTTTCTCATAAATCTCCCCTGGCCACATGGTTTCTATCTTACCCCAAACTAATGCTCTCTGGCCTCTCTGTTTCCTTGCCAGGTACAGAAAATATTCATGAGAGTAAAAATCATGCTTGAAAAGAGTTTGAACAAAACAAAAAAGTCAACAATTATCATATTTTACTATCAGTCCAATAAGAAAAGAAATCCAAGTCAACTGGAGAAAAATGAAGGGATTTCTTCAGAGAATGCCACAGATCCTCAAAATGCCCCATGAAAGAGAATGCCCAGACTCCCAAATGTGTCTGTAGAGTTGCCAGGAGACTATGAGACATGGTCAGATATAGAAAACCAAAACCGACAAATAAAGTGAGATTAAGTTATAAATGGAGATTTTTGTGTGTATTTATGTTCTCTTATGGTGGGGAAGGAAGGAAGGGAAGGTATTTGATACAGGAGGGACATGGAGGTCACAGGGTTGGGGCATGAACCCACAGGTTCATAGCCAAGTATTATAAATAAGCACAAGGAAAAGAACACTAAAAATGATTTTCTTCTTAAAATTTTACTTCACGGGCAAAGAAGTAAAGGATGTAGTATTTCTCAAAAGGTGTGTGTGTCTTTCAGTATAGAGTCAGAAGGGGAGATCTGTAATACATATGGGTTGGCAGTGACTACTTTGTAAAGGCAGACAAGAAAATCACATCCAGGTTGCCTATGTATGTCACAACAGTGTATATTATAACACAACTAATGTTCTAAGCAACTGAAGACCCTCAGGAGGGCCAAAAATCTCACCCTACAGAAAGTCACTAGTGGCACCCACACACTAAAATAATGGAATCTGGTGACCAAAATCCCAACATGAATCAGAGCATTTTCTTTTTGAGAAACTTGGTGTGGAACAGTTGCCAAAGAGGGCAGGGAATTTGGAGTGGTCTGCCCCCAAAGTAGGTAATAAAAGGGAACATTGTCTATAGAGAATGTATATACAAGAATAGAAAAGTAGAAGTTACTTCAATACTCCAGTATTTCTAATGTCTGTGATTGGATATTCTTCCCTAGTGGGGGAAAAATATTGTTTTGTGGGGGGTAGAGTTTGGTGGAATTGTTTAGACATTAAGTTCAAAGGGTTGAACTTAATTCTATACCTTGACTTAATTGAAAGACTCTCTCCTATTTACTTATTCCCTCCCCTTTATTTCCACTCGATTTCCTTCCCTTTCTTCTCAATCATTCTAATGCATTTCAGACACATATTTTCATTTTTGAGTGTTAATAAAATGTGTATTATAATTATCATCTTAAAACTTGTTTTTGTTGTTAATATTTAATGTTTCATTCAGGCCTGCTTTGAAGACTTATCTCTCCTCCTATGAATATGTCTAATCTGTTTCCTTTTGTAAATAGGTATGTCGAGTACATTCTTTTTACTTTGAAAATTTCAGAATGATATTTTGATTTTTGAATTTTGTTGTCACTCTTTTGTCCAAGTTGTTCGATTTATGCCTTAATGTTTATTTTTATTTTTTATTTTTAAAATTATTTATTTATTTTTTATTGCTTACAGACTGCATTTTGATTCATTGTACACAAATGGAGTACAACTTTTTGTTTCTATGGTTGTGCATGATGTAGATTCATACCATTTGTGTAATCATACATGTACAGAGGATAAAGATGTCTGCCTCATTCCACCATCTTTCATATTCCCCTCCCTCTCATTTCCTTCTGCATAATCTAAAGTTCCCTCATTCTTCTCTTACTCCCTACCCCCTCAACCCCATTATATTTTGTTGTCCACTTATCAGGGAAAACATTCAGCCTTTGTTTTTTTGGGATTGGCTTATTTTACTTAGCATGATATTCTCCAATTCCATCCATTTATCTGCAAATGCCATAATATTATTCTTCTTTATGACTAAATAATATTCCATTATGTATATATGCCAGAGTTTCTTTATCCATTTATCTGTTGAAGGGCATCTAGATTGGTTCCACAATCTAGTTATTATGAATTGAGCTGCTATAAACATTGATGTAGCTGTATTACTATAGTATGCTAATTTTAAGTCCTTTGGGCATAAACTGAGGAGTGGGATAACTGGATCAAAAGGTGGGTTCATTCCATATTTTCTGAGGATTCTCCACACTGCTTTCTAGAGTGGCTGCACCAATTTGCAACTCCACCAGCAATGTATGAGTGCCTTTTTCCCCACATCCATGCCAACATCTATCATTGTTTGTGTTCTTAAAAATAGCCATTCTAATTGGAGTAAGATGAAATCTTAGAGTTGTTTTAATTTTCATTTCTCTAATTATCAGAGATGTTGAATAATTTTTCATGTATTTATTAATCGACTTATCTAATGATTGTAAATATGTTCACTTTTAGTATAGAGAAGTATAATTGATTTTTTTAAGTTGAACTTTGTATTCTGAGATAAGTGTATGTTCATATGCCTTGTAAGAAATAATACAGAGGGCTGGGGTTGTAGCTCAGTGATAGAGTACTTGTCTAGCATGTGTAAGGCACTTGGTTCCATCATTAGCACCACATAAAAATAAATAAATAAATAAATATTAAAAAAAGAAATAATATAGAGAAATTCCAGTATATCCTTTACTCCATTTCCTCCAATGGTAACATCTTACAAAAGTATAATATAACATCACAACAAAAAAATTGGCATTGGTACAAAGCATCGGATTTTCCTAGTTTTATATGTTCTCATGTATGTGTGTGTATTTGTTTATTTATGTGAAATTTTATTATCTGGTATTTTTAAGTGACAACTCACCAAAGTAAATATACAGAAGTAAAGGTACAGAAGGATTCCCTCAACAAAAGGATCTGTCATGTTGCCTTTTAATAACACCCACTGTTCTGAAAGTACTGTCTCCACCTCTATAATTTTGTCATTTTGAGAATGTTCTATCAATGGAATAATACAGTAAGTAGCCTTTTGGAATTTGCTTTTTCCAATCAGCATCAGTCTCTCAGGATTCATTCAGGTTGTTGCATGTATCAATAGTTTATTCCTTTTTATCTCTGAGTATAGCATTCCATGCTATAGATATACCACAATATATTTACTAAATTCCCCTGCTGAAAGATATTTGGGACATTTGCAGTCTCTGATGATTACAGATAAAGTCACTATAACCATCAACATGCAGAATTTTGTGTGAACATAAGATTTAATTCCTTAGGAATAATTACCCAAGGGTTTATTTTCTAGGTAGTATGATAATTCTCATGCTTAGTTTCATAAGAAAATTCCAAAACTTTCCCGCAGGGCTGTATTACTTTATATTGCCACCAGCAATGTATAAGTGGTCCAGACCTTAAACAGCATTTGGTTTGGTCACTTTAAAATATTTAGTCTTCTGGATAAGTGTGTGGCAACATCAAATTGTGCTTATTTTTTATTTCCCTGAATGGAAATATTACAGAATATCTTTATCATGTGCTTATTTTCCATCTGTATTCTCAGTTCTTTCTTTTTGACAAGTTAATGATAATGCCTTAGAAAAATGATATTGACACATGTATCAAGTTTGAAAATGACACAAGGATTGGAAGATTCTTCTGATAATAGAATCTAAATGCAATGAGTTTAAATAAGCTAGATTGTGGACTACTAGAACTATGGTTTTAATCAAACAAGGAGGTTTTTTATTTGGGAAAACTGACATGTACTAGTCTTGGACTCCCAAACCTAATATCTTTTGAGTAAGATGCAAGACCGTTGGTTTAACATTAGTATAAAAATAAATCCAGAAGTTTTCAATTAATAGTAAATATAATGTGATCAGGGTAAGAAGACTGTACAAAAGCTATCAGTACCTTTAACTAAGCGCAATGGACAGGTATGTCAAGCAAGAGGTGACATTCTCCTCCTGTACAGTATTGATCTCACTATAGGGAATAGAAGCAAAGTAAAGAGCATTGGAGGACAAGAAGAAATTTGGGTGATAATGGAACTTGAAACAGCCTCATGGAGTAAATGAGAGAAAAAAATGATATCAGAAGGGTCATTATGGGAAACAGATTATACACTTAGATGAAATTATTTGAGGAGACTATTTACAAAGCAATAGGAGAACATAGGGAAACCATAAAACTTAACAAGAGGGCATCTGCTACTAACCCAAGTTTGGATAGGCAGTAGTAGAAAACTAGAGAGATGTGAGAGAAACATAGGAAAAAAAGTGATGATCTAGGTAAAAGGTGAAACGAGGCCACAAAAATTCTGCAAAAAGTAAACCAGAGGAACAAATATTCTGACTCCATTTTCTTTCCTCCAATCATCTGCAGAAGCCTTCCATTGACTAAAATTAGCCAGATGTTAGAAAAGAAGACAGTTTATTAATGTAGACCATGGTTCATACCAGTTGGAATTGTGAAAGCGCAAGGCAGAGTAGAGAAGAGGATACACTAAGAGCATTGCAATCAGTGAAGCAAAAGATTCAAAAGAGATCATAATATCTTTTCCTCTGTGATATGTGGTCACATGGAAGCAGGCTAGCCCTAGACCCGTCGAGTGTGTTACTTCTGATTAGTAGTACCTCAATAGGGAACCTAGGGGTAAGTGGAATAAGGTCCATTAAGCAGTTGATCTAGATGCATTAAATCTGAAACATTTAGAATATATTCAATTGTACTTTAAGGACATTTTACTCTTTCCTGTGGGCATAAATATCTCATCATGCCTGTCACTGTATCAAAATGTCTAACATTTGCAACTATATTTTCTCTAGCAGAAAGCAGAAAGTGTTTGTGGCATGTGTTTTCTTTTTTGGGGGGGGGCAGTTACTGAGGATTGAATTCAGGGACCTTCAATCTCTGAGCCACATCCCCAGCCCTATTTTGTATTTCATTTAGAGACAGGGTCTCACTGAGTTGCTTAGGGTCTCACTTTTGCTGAGGTTGGCTTTGAACTTTCGATCCTCCTGCCTCAGCCTCCAGAGCCCCTGGGATTAGAGGCATGCACCATCTCGACTGGCAGTTTTTGTGTTTTTAAGCTTGTTTTTACTTGAAAAATAATTCTGTAAAAGAGAAACATGAACAATGGCAAGGGGATATGGTAGCTTCACTGTTTATCCCCTAACAATTCACACTTGACCCTGTTTGCTGTGGTATCATCAGGACAGAGCATTGAGTCAGACATACAATGGGCAATCAGTACATATTTACTGGATGAAGGCATAAGCATGGTAAATGAAGGAGAATATGAAGTGGGAAAAAAAGACAGTGATTCCTATTAGATGTAGTTGTGGCACCAGATCTGGCTATAACTAATAATATAATCTAGGGCTAGTTAAATGACCTTTATGGTGATGCCCAGTTACCTATTTCCATGAATCTATATTTACTCATTAATAATTGGAGTCTTCCACTTCTACCATGAGAAAAATCCATCTGAGTACAAAAACATCCAAGATACCCAATAAAGAAATGAGTCTCTTTAGCTGAAGTTATAGGGGGAATGCCAAGGCAGAACTCAGCCCCAAATAAGATTCTAAACATAGAGAGTAGATATAGTTACCTTACTCATTTTACTTTTATTTTAAACCAGCTTAATCTTCAAAAGACTCCAAACAAATAATTTTCTTTCAATAAACCTCAAACCAATACATATTGAAACTATTTCCCATGAATTGAAATGCTTTACAAACAGTGAATAGCACTAATACTAATAATATCTAACATTTTCAAATAATTATGTTTAACATTTGTTTAGCATTTATTAAATATCAAGCACTTCACATGCATAATGTAATATAAACCACACAACCAACTTTATAAGACTGATAGTTTTCCTCTCTCACTGTGCTTAGAGAATGGAGGAGAAAGGGCACATAGAAAGTAAGGGAGGGAAGGTTAGAACCCGACAGTCTTGAGCAGAGTCTCAACTCTCATCTATTCACTATAAATGTTTTCGTCAGTTGACTTTCAGATAGGCAATGACAAATGCATACTCTTTTTCATGATATATGTTCAAGGACTGTATTACACACATTAGTTTGAGAGCCTTTATCATGGACTTTTACCCTTTATTGCACTGATACCTAAATATACTTGAACTCATGTGTTTTAATTACTACTTGGAATGTATACATACATTTGTACATACAATGTATACATACATTTGGAAAATTCCCTAACAGGATTCAGCAGCTGGTTAATTGAGAACACCTATCATGAACCAATAGTTATAACTATAAACTAATGTAGTACCAGTTCTGGCAATTAACAATATATATTTGAATAAATGTGTGACATGCTGTCTGATTTATGACACCCTACACAGTGTTAGTCTCACTTATCACAAGGGTTGTCTGTCTTCTAGTCTGTGTGCTCTTTCTTGTGGGACTAATCTGCTCCTAATTCTTGTTCTGAAAAAGAGATTGTTTTTATTAAGGGAATTTCTTATCTTTCTTATGCACTTCAAAAATTTAGTATGTTATATATCCCACTTTCAGTTAGGTTTACGTTCTATTTCACATTACTTTTTTTTTTTTTTTCATTTCACCGTAACACTAACCAGTTAGCAGAGAGAAAACAAGTTTTGTTCAAATCAGTTCCAGCCTTGGAGGGAATCTGAGGCACATGCACTGTCCTCCAGAGAGTTTTCCATGTCCCTGTGCCTGTGAGGTTCTGATGTGATCCAGATTAGCATCAGTGTTGGTGGCAAATGGACTGCCTTCACCACCTATCCCCAATTTCAAGCAGCATAGCATAGTGCCAGACCCATTTCACTGAGTGTAGGACAGGGTAGTGAGCACTACTCAGATGGTGCTTAGTGCTGGGCTGGTGAAAACTAACACTGAACAAGCCCCAAAAGCCTCTATCTCCAAGTCTACTTGCCTACAAAGCCTGGAATAGCTCTAATGCAGGGAGAAGACACATGGCCACAGTCTATTGAACTATTCCAGGTAACATTGTCTGTGGCTGGTTATGGTGATCATGGACCACCAGTCTCCCTCAGCAATAGGCATCCTATGCATATGTGGGCCTGGGTGCTAACCCAGTATCAATCTGGTCTTAGCAGGCTTTGACCTAAAGGTGTGACATAACTTGATGTCATTTGTAGCCACAGGTATGTTATAGGTCCCAATTTCAGTTAGGTTTTTATTCTACTTTCCATTATTTTTTCTTTTTCTTTTCACTGTACTATTAACCAGTTCATAGAAAACAAAATTGTTAGTTCAGTCAGCATGCTTAGCTTTAGAAGGGCTAGCACTAAATGAAATATTTCTTAATTTATAACAAAATATTGGTAGTAAAATTTTATTGCCTGTCCCTGTGATAACATTTTAGGAATCCAAACTTGATAGAAATCACAAAGAATACCAAATTAGATGCAGAGGTCATCTAGCCTCTTGATCTCAGACCCCTATACAGAAAAAGATGGTGAAAAAAATCATAGAAAATTCCCTTCCTATTTAAGGTTCTTTTGTTCTGCAAAGTTCCTTAATAAAAAAAAAATAGATATTTTTGGCATAATACAGTATAGTACAGTATTTAACAACAAAAGCTTTGAAGAATGGTATACCTCAGACTTTGGAAAAACAATTTTGCTTCTCTGAGAGTCATTTAATCTGTAAAACAAAACTAGTACTTCTCATTGTTTTCCTCTTAACAAGTAAATGAGAAAATTCCCTTTCATCTCTCAGAGTAATGAGTGATCATTAGTTTATTAAGGTTGGCTGGAAGGTTTTCTTGCATGTCAATTTTACAAAGAAGAATGAAAGTTCTTTAGTGTCCTATTATATATTACTGTGGGTACAGGACACCTTAGAGAGGTGTAACTGAGGGAATTAAGTGATCTTCAAAGCACTTGTATGAATGCTACAGATTTACAAACTTTCAAATATGTTCACGGCTAGAGAATGGAAGCTACCTCTCTCTAGTAAACTTTACTCACATAATAGTTTTATACCAGTTAGAATTACATATCCATGAAATCAAAAGGAAAGGAAAACTGGCTATCAAAATACGTGTCTTCAGATAGAGAGGGAGCAACATCAGTAAAAAGAGAAGAGTAGGGGACTCTATCCCTCACCCCCTATCCCCAGAATGCAACTGATGACCTGGAAAAACTGAACTATCAGAATCAATCATTTTGTTGTTGTTGTTTGTTACTGAGTAATTAAATACAGAGGTGGTTTTATACTGAGCTACAACCCCAATCCTTTTCTCCTTTCTTTTCTTTAATTTTTTCTTTTTCTTTTTTCTTTTTTTTTTTTTATGCAGGGTCTCACTAAGTTGTTGAGGGTCTCACTAAATTGCTGAGACTGGCCTCAAACTTCTGATCTTCCTGACTCAGCCGCCCAAGACACTGAGATTATAGGCATGCTGCCCCATGTGTTGCCTGAATCAATCTTTTTTTTTTTAAGAAATATTTTTATTTGGACATAGTGCCTTTATTTTATATATTTTTATGTGGTGCTAAGGATGGAACCCAGTGCCTCACATGTGCTACACAAGCACTCTACCACTGAGGTACAACCCCAGCCCCCTGAATCAACCTTTATTGAACTCTGGAAACATGTTAAAAACTACAACAATTAAGGTTAGACTTGGTGATACATGAAGCTATTATTGTGAGTGAGAGCGAGAGAGTATTGGAGTATTTCAAATAGCCTGCTTACTATCAGCCACACACCAGATCTACAGAGTAGTGATGAAGCAACCTGAACTTTATTCCTAGTGAATATTGCTACATCCAGAAAGAGCAATACAAACTTTATTCTCAAAGAATTTAGTTAGGGATTGCAATCTGTCTGGCAGCTTCTGTAAAGACTGACAGAAAGTTTCTTTTGTTTTGCCCAACTTGGAACATGTTCAGGGCTTGAGCAGCTGACTTGCTGGCTTTTCTTGAAAGCATTTAGAGGAAGAACACTGATTGCTGTAACATAAAGCAAAGAACATACATGGGACAAATATAGACAAAGAAGACAGGGAAGGAAGATACTGGGAAAGGAGACACATTTAAGAATAAAGAACTTTAATATTCCATGTATGTTGGGGAATTCAAAAAGCCATGTCCATGCGCAGGGTGAGATGCATGCTCATAAAAGGACTAAGAGAAGATGTCAAGCTTTTACTTCTGGTCATCCTACTTCCTGCACAAATAGGAAGGGGAAACTAAGGCAGAGTTGTGAATACCTTGATCAACTCCTGAATGAGTGCCACAACACAAAGATAATCTGCTGACACTAGCAAAGTATTTTATTTCCTATTTCTCTTTCTTGGCTCCAGGCACTTAAGTTCACTCTGTTCAAACATTAGCTCACCATAAAACTTACAGAACACAGGTTTCAGTGGACACACATTAAAAATTCAAACTTTACAAAAAGAGTTTTAGAAAGTTACTAAATAAGGAGACAATAATAATTTATTACAGGCAGCAAAAGAAACCATGAAGGGACAAAAATTTTATTTCTACATTTGCCATGTTAAGTACACAAATATCCAGTTTTCAATGAAAAATTTGACAAAGAATAAACTAAAGCATGGTTCATTCACAAGGAAAATAAATTAATAGAAACTGCCCTTGAGGACGTCCAGGCATTAGAATTCCTGGCAAAAATTTTAAATCTACTGTCTTAAATATGTTCAAATAATTTAAATAAAACATGGATAAGAAGATGTACAAGCAATCAACAGATATATGAAAAAATGTTCAACATCTCTAGTAATAAGGGAAATGCAAATCAAAACTACCCTAAGATTTCATCTCACCCCAATTAGAATGGCGATTATCAAGAACACAAGCAACAATAGGTGTTGGCGAGGATGTGGTGAAAAAGGAACACTCATACATTGCTGGTGGGGCTGCAAATTAGTGCAGCCACTCTGGAAAGCAGTATGGAGATTCCTCAGAAAGCTTGGAATGGAAACACCATTTGACCCAGCTATCCCACTCCTTGGCCTATACCCAAAGGACTTAAAATCAGCATATTACAGAGATACAGCCACATCAATGTTCATTGCTGCTCAATTCACCATAGCCAGATTGTGGAACCAACCTAGATGCCCTTCAGTTGATCAATGGATAAAGAAACTGTGGCATATATATACAATGGAATATTACTCCGCAATGAAGAATGATAAAATTATGGCATTTGCAGGCAAATGGATGAAATTGGAGAATATCATGCTAAGTGAGATAAGCCAATCTCAAAAAACTAAAGGATGAATGATCTCGCTGATAAGCAGATGAGGACATATAATGGGGGGTGGGAGGGGTTAGCATTAGGTTTAGGGTTAGGTTTAGGGTTAGGGATAAGGAGTGTGCTAAGAATGAAGGAAAGAAGGACTGTATAGAGGGAAAAGAGGGGTGGGAGGGGTGGGGGGAAGGGAAAAAAGAAATGAATCATTGCCCTATGTAAACGTATGATTACACAAATGGTATGCCTTGACTCCATGTACAAATAGAGAAACAACATGTATCCCATTTGTATACAATAATAATAATAAAAAATAAATAAATAAAAAAAAGAAAAAAATAAAATAAGCATCTACTTTCAGGAATTTATAGTTCATAAAAGGAAAAGGAGCAATATGAGAAAAAATATGTGAGAATGAAAATAATTTAAAGCAGATTTTTTTCTTTGCCCTATATGTGTAATAACTGAGTTAGATATTACTCACATAAAATTAGTTCGAAAAAATGTTTTCTTTCCTATTAAAAACTATTACCGTGGAAACAAAAGAATTGTAAATATCATGGTTTCATTAAAAAAAGAATTATATTAAAAAAAAAAAAAAGATCTAAAGGAAACCAAGAGAATGATGTCTCAAAATAGACAATAACAATAGATAGAAAGGAAATGTAAAGAGTAATGAAATAGGAATTCTGGAGTTAAAAAGTACAAATCTGAAATGAAAATTTCACTAGAGTGTCTCAATAACAAACAGAAGCATGTTATTTTAGTTTATTTTCTTAGTGATTGCTATATGGATTGCAATGAATATTTTGTTTATAACAATAAAATTTGAATTATACTAATTTAGATACAATAGTATGCAAAAATCAGCACTTATACAGCTCCATTCCCCTATATTATTATTGTTGCAAACCTAATCTGACATTCTACCCATCTGTGAACAAAGTCACCATGGAGAGACCACCCCAAAGCTCTAAGTTATACCTGTGACCACCAATGCCATCAGGTTATGTTATGCCCTTAGGCCAAAGCCCGCTAAGACTAGATTGATACTGGGTTAGCACCCAGGCCCACATATGCATAGGATGCCTATTGCTGAGGGAGACTGGTGGTCCATGATCACCATAACCAGCCACAGACAATGTTACCTGGAATAGTTCAATAGACTGTGGCCATGTGTCTTCTCCCTGCATTAGAGCTATTCCAGGCTTTGTAGGCAAGTAGGCTTGGAGATAGAGGCTTTTGGGACTTGTTCAGTGTTAGTTTTCACCAGCCCAGCATAAGCACCAGCTGGGTAGTGCTCACTACCCTGTCCTACACTCAGTGAAATGGGTCTGGCACCATGCTATGCTGCTTGAAGTTGGGAATAGTTGCCACCAACACTGGATCACATCAGAGTCTTACAGTCACAGGGACATGGTAAACTGTCTGGAGAAGAGTGGGTGTGTCTCTGACTTCTTCCAAGTTTGGAACTGATGTGGACAAAACTTGGGTCTGTCCCATGAACACAGGTCTCCACCAGATTCTGGTGCCTGAGAATTTATAAAATCTATCATAGATAACAAACTGATTCAGCAAAATTGCTGGATACAACAACAACACACACAAATATTTTGTAGTTTTATATACTATGAACATATTGAAAAGGAAATTAATAAAACAATTCCAATTATAATAACATCTGAATGAATAAATTACTTAGTAATAAATTTGAGCAAGGAGTTTCAAGATTTCTGCACTGAAAACTACATGATACTTATCAAAGAAATTAAAGAAGACTGAAATGAAAGGAAAAATATTGGCTATTCATTGAATTGAAGACTTAAAATTGTTAAGATAGAAATGTATGAAAAACAACCAATAGAATCAAAGCAATCTTATCAGGATTCCAATGATGTTTTCTACATAAACAGACTAGCTGATCCTAGTATTATTATGGAATAGAAGTAACCCTCCAATAACTAATACAATCTTCAAACAGGAAATATAAATTTGGAAGGCTGAAACCACTATTACAAACCTACTACAAAGTTTTAGTAATGCCAACTGTGGTTTTAGCATAAGGATAGAAATACGGATAAGTGGAATAAAACTGAAAGTCCAAAAACATACTCATACATTTATTGAATAATTGATTTTCAACAAGGATGCCATTTAATTGGAAAATAATAATATGTTAAACAAACAATGGTGTAACAAATGGATAAAACATGTAAGTGAATGAATTTGAACTCCTTGCATACATCATGTATGAAAAATAACTCAAACTGAACCAATGACCTCAATACCAGAGTTAGGAGAAATCTCATGACATTTGGCTTGAAACTGAAAAAGAACAAATCAGCAAAAGAAAAAATAAGATGAATTCTACAAATTGAAAGGAAAACTTCTATGCATTAAAGGCCACCATCAAGAAAACAAAAAGACAGCCTACAGAATGAGAGAAAATATTTGGAAACGATATATCTCACAAGGATTAGCTTCTAGAATGTGTAAAGAGAACTTAAAAACTAATATCAAAAAGTTAACTCAAATTTAAAGATTGAAGACCTCTTTTCTGGCTTATGAGGTGATTGGAAGTCAATATTCTATTCTAACAAGTAGAAAATTGAACAAACTGAAAATCACCAAAAATTCTTTGCTTTGTCAAGGAACTTATGTTGTAGGGAAAACTACTGCTCCCCAAGTTGGAGAGATAGACAGGCAGATACAAAATATCACATCTTATTGAAGCAAAAAGAGAAAACATTAGCAGAAAACTGTATAGGAACCAATACCAGGGTAGAAAAGCCAAAACTATAATTGACAAATCACTACATACTCAGTGTGGACAAGTCTGACATTTAAAAATTTCCAGGCCTATTAGTGGCACCTTTTTGAGTTTTACCTGTAGGAATCTTATGAGAGTCACATAAAGATCATAAAAAATTCCTGTCCACAATTTACCATTGCAACACAAATGTTCTATTAATCACAGTTTCTTTTACTCTCTATATCATTCTCAGCTTTCAACAAATATTACAATGCATACTAAAAAGCAAAAAAAAAAAAAAAAGACAGACCAAGTATCAGAACCAGATCATATATAGAAGAAATGCTAGAATTTAATGTAGGAATTTAAAATAACTGTGACTGATATGCTAAGAGCTCTAATAGAAAAAAATACACAACATGCAAGAATGGATGGGCAATGTAAAATAAAAAGGTATAAATTCTAGAAAGAATCTAAAAGAAACATAACAGATCAAAAACAGTATAATTGAAATTAATAATGCTCTTAATGGGATCATTAGTAACTACACACAGATGAGGAAAGAAACTATAAGCTTGAAGATATGTCAACATAAACTTCCAAAAATGAAAAACATGGAAAAATATGTGAAAACCAGAACAGAATATCAAATAACGCTGAAACAACTAAAATAATGGTATCATAAGATAATGGAAATTCCAGAAGGATAAGAAAGAGAAAATGAAAAAGAATATATACTTGAAGCAATAATGACTGAAAATTTTTTCACAAATTAATATCAGACACCAAAACAAAGACCCAGGAAGCTCAGAGAACATGAAGAAGGATAAATCTCAAAAAACTCCTACATCTATGTATATCATATTCCAGGAGCAAACTATTAAGATAGAGAGAAAAGAAAACTTGAAAGAAGTTGCAAGAGTAAGGGAATGGCCTATCTATAGAGGAACAAAGATAAGAAATACCTATGACTTCTCAGAAATCATACAAGCAAGAAAAGAGTGCTATGAAATGTTTAGAGTTGAGAAAAAATAACCACCAACTGAGAATTCTGTATCAGGTGAAATTGGCTTTTAAAATGAAGGACAAATAAAAATCTTTCTTACATAAAAACAGATTTTCTTTACTCATTAGTAGATCTGCCTTGCAAGGAATGTTAAAATAAATTCTTAGAGGAGGCAAATAATATAGCTTAGAAACTCAGATCTACATAATGAAAAGAAGATCATTATACCAAGGAAAAAGATAAACATAAAAGAGAAATTTTGGTAATATGGCCATTTTGACAATATTAATTCTGCCTATCCAAGAACATGGGAAATTTTTCCATCTTCTAAGGTTTCCTTTAATTTCTTTCTTTAGTGTTCTGTAGTTCTCATTGTAGAGGTCTTTCACCTCTGTTGTTAGATTGATTCCCAAGTATTTTTTTTTTGAGGCTATTGTGAATTAGTTTTCCTAATTTTTCTTTCAGAGCATTCATCCCTTACGAATATAAATGCATTAGGTTTATGAGTGTTGATTTTATATTCTGCTACTTTGCTGAATTCATTTATGAGTTCTAGAAGTTTTCTGGTGGAATTTTTTGGGTCCCCAAAATAGAATCATGTCATTGGCAAATAGTGATGGTTTGAGTTTTTTTCCTGTTCATATCCCTTTAATTTCTTTGGTCTGTTTAATTGCTCTGGCTAGTGTTTCAAGGATGATATTGAATAGAAATGGTGAAGGAGGGTATACCTGTCTTGTTCCAGGTTTTAGAGGGAATGCTTTTAGTTTTTCTCCATTTAGAATGATGTTGGCTATGGGCTTAGCATAGATAGTCTTTACAATGTTGAGGTATGTCTCTACCATCCCTGTTTTTTCTAGTGTTTTGAACTTGAAGGTTTGCTGTATTTTATCAAATATTTTTTCTGCATCTATTGAAATAATCATATGATTCTTAAATTTAAGTCTATTGATATGATGCATTACATTTACTGATTTCCAGATATTGAACCAACCTTGCATCCCTGGGACAAACCAAACTTGATCATGGTGCACTATCTTTATAATATGTTTTTCTATGTGATGTGCCAAATTTTTGTTAAGGCTTTTTGCATCTATGTTCCTCAGGGATATTGGTCTGAAGTTTTCTTTCCTTGATGTGTCAAAATGGCCATATTACCAAAAGTGTTATACTGATTCAATGGAATTCCAATTAAAATCCCAATGACATACCTCATAAAACAGAGAAAGCAATCATAAAATTCATATGGAAGAATAAGAGACCCAGAATAGCCAAAGTAATCCTTAGCAGAAAGAGTGATGCAGGAGGTATCATAATACCAGACCTTAAACTATATTACAGAGCAATAGTAACAAAATGGTATGGTATTGGCACCAAAATAGACAGGCAGACCAATGGTACAGAATAGAGGACACAGAGACAAACCCACATAAATACAGTTACCTCATACTAGACAAAGGTGCCAAAACCATACAATGGAGAAAAGATAGCCTCTTCAACAAATGGTCCTGGGAATACTGGAAATCCATATGCAGTAAAATGAAATTAAACCCCTATCTCTCACTCTGCATACAACTCAACTCAACTCAAAATGGATGAAGGACCTCGGAATCAGACCAGGGACTCTGCATCAAATAGAAGAAAAAGTAGGTCCAAATCTTCATCATGTCGACTTAGGACCAGACTTCCTTAACATGACTCCCAAAGCACAAGAAAGAAAAGCAGGAACCAATAAATGGGATGGTTTCAAACTAAAAAGCTTTTTGTTAGCAAAGGAAACAATCAATAACATGAAAAGGGAGCCTACAGAGTGGGAGAAAATCTTTGCCACGCCAACTTTAGATAGAGCACTAATCTCCAGAATTTATAAAGAACTCAAAAAACTCTACACCAAGAATACAAATAACCCAATCAACAAATGGGCTAGGGAACTGAGCAGACACTTTTCAGAAGAAGATATAAAAGCAATCAACAGATATATGAAAAAATGTTCAACATCTTTAGTAATTAGAGAAATGCGAATCAAAACTACCTTAAGGTTTTATCCCACTCCAATCAGAATGGCTATTATCAAGAATACAAGCAACAGTAGGTATTGGTGAAGATGTGGGGAAAAAGGCACACTCATACATTGCTGGTGGGGTTGCAAATTGGTGCAGCCACTCTGGAAAGCAGTATGGAGATTCCTTAGAAAACTTGGAATGGACCCACCTTTTGACCCAGCTATCCCACACCTTGGTTTATGTCCAAAGGACTTAAAATCAGCATATTACAATAACATAGCCACATCGATGTTGATAGCAGCTCAATTCACAAAAGCTAGGTTATGGAACCAACCTAGATGCCCTTCACTAGATGAATGGATAAAGAAACTGTGGTATATATACACAATAGAATATTACTCAGTCATAATGAAAAATAAAATTATGGCATTTGCAGGTAAATGGATGGAGTTGGAGAATATCATGCTAAGTGAGATAAACCAATCCCAGAAAAACCAAAGACCAAATGGTCTCTCTGATAAGTAGATGCTGATACATAACAGGGTGGGTGGGTAAGGGAAGAATGGAGGAATGTTGGATTGTGTCAGGGAAATGATAGGAGGGGGCAGGGGGAATGAAGATGGTGGAATGAGACAAATATCATTACCCTATGTTCATATATGCTTACACGAATGATGTGACTCTACATCATGTACAACCAGAGAAACGAAAAGGTGAGAGATAGGTGTTTAATTTATGTACAATGAATCAAAATGCATTCTGTAAAAATATATAAAATCATAAATAAAAAATAGAATTTTGAATTTTATTATTCTTAACCTAGCAGAAAACTGTTTATTCAAAATATTAATAGCAACAATTAATTCAACATATATCTTATCATGAATGACAAGTGATACTAAGGATTAGCAAAATGAATTATTAACATTTTAAGGCACTAAACTATGAACAAAGTAGTATAGAGTCACAGTTATTTCAATGCAAACTTGTATTAGTTGTTGACATATATGGCAAACTCCAGGACAACCATTAAAAATGTAAGAAAAAATTTAAAAAGTATAATTGATAGACTAAGAAAAAATAGAAAACAGTTACAAAAAATGCTTGATTAAAACCAGAAAAGGCAGAAAAATAGAAGACATTTAGAAATAGAATGAGACTAGATCCCTATATCTTGCATTTAGAAAAATCAACCCAAAATGGACCAATCTTTTATATTTAAGAGTAGAAAATAAGAAATTACTAGAAAAAAACCTGGAGAAATGTTTCTGGGCATTGGTTTTGGCAAACATTTTTGGAATATGACCCCAAGTCACAGGAAACAAAATAAAAAATTGTCGAATGTGATCATGTCACACTAAACACCGGCATAGCCAAAGAAACAAATAACAGAGTGAAAAGATGACCTATAGAATGTGATATAATATTTATAATCCATACATCTGATAAGGGGTTGATATTTAAAATATATTAGGAATGAAACCCAATAACAAGAAAACAAATAACTTAGTTAAAAAATGAACAAATGACTTGATTAGTCTTTTCTCAAAGAACACTAAAGATAACATGTTCTGGTGAAGAAAAGGGAACCCTGGTATACTGTTAGTTTGAATATAAGTTACTAGAGTCATTAGAGAAAACACTATGGAGGTTCCTCAGAAAATTAAAGATAAAACTACCATATTCACCAATCTCATTCCTGGATATATATCTAAATGTCAAAGAGACATCTGCACCCTTATACTTATTATAGTATTATCCACAATAGTCAATTTCCAGTATTCTACTAAACAGATATGTGATTATAGTTAACTAATATTATCTTGGATAATTCAAAATACCTAGAAGAGAGAAGTTTGAACATTCCCATCATAAAGAAATGATAAATGAACAAGATGAAAGATAATGTAAGAATCCTGAGTTGATCAATGTACAATGTATAAATGTCCTAAAACAGCACATTGTACCCTATAAAGATATGCAATTATCATCTGTGAATAATTTTTAAAAGAAATGAAAAACAAGGGCAATGAATATAAACATGTAACTAATAAGGTAGGTGTTAATTCAACTACATCAATAATCACTTTAAATGTTAATTATCTAACCGTAGCAAATAAAAGACATAGATTGGATTAACAAGCAAGACCCAATCCTCTTGTCTACCAGAAAAACACTTTAAATAGAACATATGAAATTTATATGAAGTAAAACTTGGAGAAATATGAGACAGTAACAGTAATCAAAAGAAACCTGAAATAGCTGTATTAATTTCAAATAAAGTGGATTTCACAGTAAGGGAAATTTTCAGAGATTGAAAAGGGGCATTACATAATGATAATGGAGTCAACTCTCCAAGAAGACATAACAAAGTAGGATATGTAAATTCATAGAAACTGAAAGGAGATTATTGTTTGTTAGGGGTTAGGGAAAAGGGGAATGGAGAGTAACTACTTAATGGCTAGAGGGTTTCATTTAAGGGTGTGATGAAATGTCTTGGAACTAGAAAGAAAGAAAAAATGAATACTGAGAATACATTTACTTCAACTGCTTTCAAAAGGTTATTAGTTAATTTTATGTCATGTGAGTTTTACCTTAATTAAAAAATAATGAAATAACAAAATTATGCATCTTCAAAATATTATTTAGAGGATAATTACTACTAAACTGGTAAATGTGTGATATGTGTGCTGTCTCACCCCATCTCTTATCCAAGGCAGACATTACTTAGCTAATTGTAGAATATATCCTTTTCCAAGTACTGGTTGGTCTCAGAGCCCTACAAATTTCAAGAAAAAAAAATTGGCATTATACTAGAATGACATTTCCCAGGAGTCACTTTTAATCCCCCTCTACCTGCTGGCTAATCTCTGAAATTTCACAATCAAGGCTTCACTGTTTTTGATATAATCTTTGACTTTTGATAAATGTTCCATCTGGAATATGCTGAAGGTTGGGTTCCCAGGAAAGAGATCCTAAGACAAAGATTCATGTGCTGAAAGTCTATTGATGAATAGCATTTGTGAGGGAGGTAGAAGGAGAAATAGAACTGAGATGCGATAGCAATGGCTTCTGCAGCTGAGCCCATAGATAGCACTGGAACTGGAATGACACTTTGAATGTGTCCTCAAATAGGACAAAATCATTTTATCCTCACATGAATCGTTCACTGAATCTGGGCTGCCCCTGGGAATAGGTATGACCTTAGACATGGAACATTAATTCACACAGAGGGACTCAGCTCTGATCTGCTAGCAGTGACCACTCTGGCAGTCAAAAAAATAAGTATATTGGTTCAGAAAGCGAAATCTTGAGTGGACTGCCACAGCAGAAATATATCAATTTTAGTTATCAGTCGAATTTATACATTACTATGAATGAATTTAACCTCATTTTGGAGGCGAGGAAAGAAAGTAAGCATACCAGAGACCCAGGAATTGGAGAGGACTCCTTGAATAGAGACTAAATATTTTGAGAAGACAAACATTACTGTAGCATGAAGTAGCAACACTCCCCAAATCTGTTTCAAAATATTTTGTCCATTATTTTGGACAAAATAATGTAGTACATATGTAATAATGATGATGATGATGATGAAAATTAGTATAATATTGCTTTGGAAATTATCAATGACATAGGTCTTGAGTTCATTATTTGTAGGAGAATCTGAAACCTAATTTTACTTTTGTGGGACTTAATTTACCTGTTAATTTCATCAAGTTTCTTCACTGGAAAACTGTCTTGCCAAGAGCCAAAGCAGTCAATTGTCAGTTTCCTTAGCCAATCCACAGCCTGCTGTGGGTTGCTTGTTAAAAAGAGCAACTCGCAAAGGTAGTATGTACATAGAAGTGAATAATCAAGGAATTAAGAGTTTTTCACCTCAACATACTTTAAATTCTTGTATGTTACTTTGACTACATAACAAATTATCTCAATACTGAGTATCAAAAAGCAATCATTTATTACTTCCAATATTGTTGATTTCGGTGTTCAGACAGGCCACAAATGGGTATAGCTTGTCTCTGCTACGTGATATTTAGAACCTCATCTGGAAGGCTCTGACAACTCAAGACTGGAATCATCTGAATGCTCATTCACTCACATATCTGACAATTTGAGCTGCATATAGGCTTTCACTATAACAGGAATTTTTGCCACAACATCTCTCTGTGGTTTCTTTGCATAGCCCAGGATTTCTCATAGCATTGTGGTTGTGTTCCAGGACTGTGTGCACCCAAAGAGAGAGCCAGGTAGAAGGCTCATGCATATTACAGTTAGTGCCACAATCTATAGCATCACTTCTCTCATAGTTCACCATTTGGGGCCGTAACAAGCTTCCACTCAGAAGCAAGAGGAGGGACTCTCATTCACCCTGTAAGAAGAGCTTATGGAAGAAAGGCTAATTGGTGTGGCAATCTTTGGTGAATACTATTATTGTTCCTTTTTCCTATAAATTCATTCTTTCAATTTTCAAGATAAAACTGAAAAAGAAGGTATTTGATTTAATTTGAGATTAGTACTCCTGGGATGATAGGAAGATATGATATTTGTATTCCTGGTGATTATTTAATTATATATCCTTCATTTATTTACAGTTGCCCTAGAGATGAATGTCCTCTATTTTTTCTATATTTATTATGACTTTCAAAATTACTGACCCTAATTGTAACCACATAGTTTGGAAGATTGATCACCAGGAAAGAATGTCTAAAATACCTTTCTGCTTTATGGGTTATTACCTTAAGATGGCCTGGACATGACACGTTTATATAGGATATGCATGGTTTTTTGCAAGTGCCACATCGAAGACATTCATTAAATGTTGGTCATTATCATAAATTATTCACCAGGGTTAACTCTATAAAATATACTTCCTGAAGGAAGAGGGTGCGTGTTATTTAATCAGATTTTGTAGACTATGAAACCAAAGACGGCAGTATTTATACCTTCCTTCTCAGTAAAGCTAGTGCTAACACAGCTTTTCATTTGTTGAAACCATCTTTTTTCAGGTAACTAATATCATCAATTCTTTCTTCTGTCATAAAATTATATTCTTTTCCCTTTCTTTAAGGCAATCTTTAATTGCCCTATTTTCACTGTCCAATCTTGGTAGCTACATTAAATACATTTAAAATTATGTCATAATTTCAGTCTCGATGACTACATACTTTCCTTGATGTGTTTCAGAACTATGTGAAATAATGTTAATATTGTTGGCATTTACTGGAAAACTACTACAGTCAAGGCACTATACTAAATATATCACATTGTTTCATTTTTCATTTACAACCACCCTAAGAATTTCGCATTATTTGTCTTTCCATTGCACAGATAGAAAAGGTGAGGTTGAGAAAAGGAAACTGACTTGCTGCAGTGAACATATTTCAACCCAAATTAAATCCACAGCTTTCATTTTTGTACTACATAATAGATGGAATTAGGAATATAATTTGGTTTTGAATGTATATAATGATCAAAGACTTTACTTTTTATGTGAGGAACTTTCCTGGGGGGACAATGGCAGTGTCACGTCATCTTGATATACATGTTAATTATATGAGTAATGATTCTGACAGCTTTCCTCTTTTGGGGGCTCTTTTGTTATTCTTCTAAAGTAGTTTCAAGGAAATTGGACAAATTGGAAAACCACCTGATGGCTTTTATATAAAGTGTATGCTTTGTTTCTGCAGCAAGATGACTCATAATATTGTCTTTCTCAAAATAATAATTACATGAATATTTGTAATTGTTCATCTTATAAAACTTCCAGGGTAGTTAACATGGTTACTGACAATATGCCATGTTCTTTCACATAACCACAGCACATGAACTGGTTCTGCTCCTAAAGTGATGGGATGGTTATGCAAATTTTATGATGTTGCTGGGAAATACTTTTCTTATAATTCATTCCAGGGATATGGAGGTTTCCAACCATGTGTGGAGGGAATCTTAGGCATTAGAGACCTGTTCGTTCAGAAGAGCAGGAAGTATGAGCATGCATAGGGGCTTTTGTATAGCAGCCTTAGGGAGAGAAAAGAAACTAAGGGAGATGGATACTTGAATGTGGAGATTGCAGTTCTGCATTTGACAAGGGATGAAAGTAGGGTTGAGATGTGTGTAGAGAGACTGAGAAGCCAGGAAAGAATTTATGGAATGTCCTGGTGTCCTCTAGTATAGAGGAAGTCTTATTATGTTATTTAGGGAAGCTATGTAGCCAGAACCTGGTGGTCTGGGGAAGAGAACTGAGGCTATATGTTAGTGTGCTCCACCATGTGGGGAGAGCTCCACTAGCCAAGGGACAAAAGAGCCAGACTTTTGCGATTCCCATGGTGCATGTAAAACACTAGGCTGTAAAGCCTAGTGTTGTCACTGTAGCCTTGAGACAAGAGAAAGAAGTGTGGTTACAGGAAAAAGCTGATAAATAGAGATCTCTTGCAGGATTTCATTCGACTTTGTTGTCACTATAACTGTTAATGAGAATCAATGAAAATGCATGTATCTTCATTCCTGTCGCTCAGAACTGTTGTTTGTTTGATGTGTCCACAACCAGTTGCTGACAATATGTATTGATATTTTACATGGTTTAAGCATTGCCTGGATACACCTTTGCATAGCATTTTGCCATCTAACATTGTAACACTATCATTCCATGCTGTAAAACTCTCCAGAGATATCATTTTCATTATTGAAAAATATGCCCATGAATAGATTAATTTCTTTACTATTTTTCCTATTGGTGAACAAAGGTGATCATATTTTTGCTTTAAATAAGTCAATCATAAATTTTGCTTTCAGAACTCTGTGTTACCAGTGTGGGATGGTAGAAAATGGGGGTGGTCAGTAAAACTTCTTATAATAAAGTTTCTCGTGGTACTTGCAAAAACTGCAGATCGTTTTCTGAAAAATTATGCCACAACTTTCCATTGCTATCATCGGAGTCTGAATGTAGTTTGGTCACCATTTTCAATATAATCATTGTTTTATATGTGGTTGGTGCTGTATTGCTTTCATAGGAAGATATTGCCAGGAACAATTTTGACGCTTTGATTTGGATATTCTCTGAAAATGTTTGGAGTTTACCATTATTTTGTGGAACTAGGTGGAAATTTTACACCTTCATCGAGGCATTGAGGTTGAAGTTGATGGAAAAGTTTTTGGAAGAAGCTCTGAAATCTATATCTTTGCAAAAATTGGTGGATTCAAATAAGCTTCCAGATCTTAGGCACCTAAAAAAGGTTAGCTTTCTTAATAAAAGCAAGTCCAATGATTGTGGGTAGTGCTTTCCTGGTTAAAGCAAATATCTTGTATTCACTGGAGTAATTCAGATCACTTTACATTGCAGACAAAGTGGGAGCATGACTGACTGATGTGAGAACAGCCAGGTCATTTGGTAAGAAATCATGCTCCTTTTAATGATGATTGAAATGTCTTGATATTCCAGTATCAAGTAGACAGAAATGTGCAATATATTATATAAACAATAATTTGGAATACTTATTGAGTACTTACTACATGCCATGCATGATCTTAATTATTTTGCATTCTTTATGTTTATTTTACTTCAACAATAACCCTGTGAGGCAAATACTCATATCATTTCCATTTGAAAGATGATGAGGAAATGAAAGTAGAGAGAGATTAAGTAGTATGTTTAAGATCACATAATTAGTGGAGGACTAGGTACTTGAATTTGGATAACAGAAATCAGGACACTTTTTTCTTACTGACCACTGTCTATAATATAAATTAGAAATAAAGATGATGATTATGATGATGATATGTATTTTGTAATGAAAGTTTTTATTAGTTGAATATCTTGTCTAGACTCTTTGCTTAGAGCTTTGTTTATATTTAGTTGTGCAATACTATTACCAACTGAAATGGAAAAGTACCTCATTTTAGAGATGAGAGATCTGAATTAAGTGACCTTTATAGTTCACACATGTAACAATTGAGCAAGTTTGAATTCACTGCAATGAGTAATGGAGGTCTAGTATTCTAGAGTTCACATTGCCTTAACTAAGATGACTCCTCTCTGAAACATCACAGGAAGTTGAAGTTTTCATCTGAATATATGTACTTGTTATCACAAATTCTTCTAATAATTGCAAAAATTATATTGATATTCTTTTTATTCTATTAAATTTTACTTGTGTTGATTTTAGAGAATTACATGTAGAAGCTAAATTTACCTTTTGTGTAGACTAAATGGATTGTCTGTCAAATAGAAAATCTTGGATCCTGAAGTTAAAAGGTCAAGTCCTATGTCTGTATATTCAATGCAATTATGAAAACTGAAAGTGTATACCAAGTGGTTTGGAACCATTACTTTTTCTATTTCTAGAATGCACTTAGAGTCCTAGATTGTCAGAGCTGGAAAGGTCATCAAGTTTAACTTTCTAATTTTATAAATTAAAAATCAAACAAATAAGCATACCAACTATTACATTTTAAGTGTTTCTTATAATACTCTTCTAAATTTACTCTAAATATTTTTTAAAATTCTTTTCAGAGAAATAAATTTACTCTAGATTGAGCTCATTTATGCATAATATATATTTACATGCATAAAATTAGACTCTGAGTGATTACTTCTAGTTACAGAAAGATAGACCAACACTATTCCTCCCTTTTTCCTTTGAACTAAAATACTCTAGATGTAACACAACAAATAAACACAGGTAGAGTCTTAAATATGAAAACAAGATGTCAGACTGAATAGGAATATTGGTACTTGAGAAACAACATGGTGGTGAGTTCCCAGGGTTTCCTCATCCTAGTTTTCCTAGCCAAGAACTTCAAAAAAAGCAGAAACATAAAATGAATATTTTAACAATGCCCACCTTATTCCAAACAAATACCAATGGAAAAAGAGATGCACCCCCATGATTCTAGAGGGTCTGAGGCAGGAGCTAATATTCTACTCACTTCCCTACTCCGCTGAAGCAGTTGACACACTTCTATTCATCTGCTATATGATATATAGGGGGAGAAGCAGAAGCCTAATCTTCTATCCCTCACACAGCAGGTGAACATGGTGTCACTCTAATTTTTGTGCAGAGCAGTGTCAGCAGCATGTAGCAAAAAGCAAATCTTCTATGCCTCATCCAGTGGAGACAGTTGGAGTTGTGCATCTACCTCTAGGATAGTACTAGTGGGATTTAGCAAAGAGGTAAGCCTCTAATGCTGCCCAGTAGCAATAAGACTTAATGAGGCGGTTTGAAGTACAATTACTCACCACTAGGTGTTTCCACTGGTGTCAGTGGGGTTCAGTGGGGAGCAACCTGGCAACAGAAAAACTGAACAAAGTGATACAAGTCAGGGCTAGTCTACTTGTACCTCTGAAGTCAGCTGTGCTCAGTGGGATATTCAACCTCCATCCCAGCTTCAAGGAGATTGAGTGATGTGAAAGGTGAAACAAATCGGCATTCTAGTCCCCCTTTTAACTACCTCTTGTGTCAGCAGGGCTCAGCAATGAGCTGAGCTTCAATTCCCACACTGCAACTACCAAACTGTATGAGTTATACCTTATCAAGGAGCTAAACTTAAATGTCCACGACATGGCAATGAAGTTGTGCAACTTGGTGCCTTCCTTTCTTCAGGAAGGTATGAGAATGATTAAAAGAGATTTTGAACTTCCATCCAAAATGCAGTAACAACAAAGAAAATAAAAAAGAATAAAAATTAATGAATTTGAAAATGGAGTAATGGGGGAATCAATGAATCAAAAATGATTCTTTGGGAAAAAAAACTTCATAAAAATGATCAATCTCTAGCAAGGCTGATGAAAATAAAAAGATATAAAAAGATAAAATATTTGTGTTCACAAATTCAGAAATGAATTAGGATATATCACTACAGAATGATCCTGTAGTCATTAAAATATTTTTTAAAAAAGTAAGAACAATTTTAAACTTACAAATGAAACATTTTAGAAGAAATGGATCAAATCCTTGAAAACCAGAAATTGCAAAAGATCAGCCAAGGTGAAATAGTATCCCGGGTAGTCTTTTTGACCATTAAAGAAATGGAATTCATGATTAGAACCTCAATAAAAGGATAAAAATAAGAGAAATCTTTATGCTTAGATGGTTTCACTAGAGAAATCTACCACCATAGTGTTAGAAGTTACAGCTAGTGCATCTAGGCAGAAAATAAAAGGAAAACAAAGATAATGAAAAGAGGGAAGGAAGGAAGGACAGAAAGTAAAGGATGAAGTAGGAGGGGGCGAAAAAGGGTAGAAAAATAAAAAGCATAAAGACATAAATATGGGAATTCAAGGAGAAAACTGCTCTTAGTTGCAGATGATATGGTTGTCTACATAGAAAACCCCAAGTAGTCTGCAGAAAATCTACAAGAATTAATGAGTTCATCAAGATTATATGACACAAGACCAAACAAAAAAATCAAATATATTTGTCTATAATAATGTTTAAAAACAAAATTTTAAAAAAAACACAATACTATTTGCCATAACTCCAAGGAAATGAAAACTTTAGGTATAAAGTGATCAAAATATTTACAAGATCTGGTGCTAAAAACGACAAAATGTTAATGAAAGAAATTAAAGACATAAGTAATTGATACCATAGGGGGCATTTATAGAGCAGAATAATATAAAACTTTCACCTTATTTAAAAATTAACTTGAGATGGATTGTGGAATCAAGTGACAATTGAATGATGCAGACATATAAAAATGTTTAAAAAAAGTATTCATAACCTTGAACTGGCAGAGAGTTCTTAAACTTGATAACAAAAGTGTGAGCCATAAAAGGAAAAAAAAAATAGTAACCTGGACTTAATTAAAATTGGAAAGTTTTGCTCTACAAATTCCCTTTGTAAGACCATGAAATGACAAACTAGATAATGTGAGATAATATTTGTAAGCAATGTATAAGAAAAGTACTATTATACAGAATATATAATGTACTTTCAAGACTCCACATTAAAAAGATAAATAATCCAACTTCTGGTTGCTGGTTCAGCAAATAAATAGTTTACAATTCTCCACTCTTTTTAACATCAAGTAAAAAGTTAAACAAATAGAAAATCAACAATTCATATATATGTCAGGGAAGTAAAGTCACAGGGCAAACTATCACCACCCCCTCCAAATTGGAGAGAAATGTAGGCAGATGCACATATAGAGAATCACAACTTTCTGGACCAGATGCCCATCAGCAGAAAGAAACCTCCATGAGATCCAGTACCACTGTAGGAAATACAAATGATATCTAACAAATTGCTGGAGTTTCCATGTGGATAGTCTGAGAAGAAAAAAAAAATGTAGACACACCATGTCTGCGTCCCCCATTTTTATGAGTTTTACCTCCAGGAGCTTTTCTAGCTCTTCAGACATAATATTGGAGAAAAGTCCCATCAAGCTTCCAGAAAATTAGCCATTTCAAAATACACCAGAATATTCTGTTCTTCTTAACAAGGCTTGCTATCAGGAGAAAATATTTTACCACTTTAACCTGTAGGGGTCTTACCAGAGACCAACCTACTTAAGTGAAAGGGAACATTCACCTTCAATCTGCTGTAACCATCCTGTCCCACTTGTGTAGTTTGAAGGTTAGAGGTACATGCTCAGAAAAAGAGTGAGACCTGATCATAAGACTACAGAATACTTTTGTTTCCCTCCAAATCTGACCACTACATTACTGAAGTCCTATTTACTGCAATTTAGTTTTTGCAGTATGCCATGCCCACATTTAATAACAAAAAATTATGAGGCATACTAAAAGGTAAAAATACACTTTGAAGAGGTTCAATAAGCATCAGAACCAAAGTTAGATATGTCAGTGATGTTGGAATTATTACAGCAGAAAATTTAAAGATGTTAGATTAATATGGTAAGAGGTCCAATGGAAAAATAAATATACAACATTTAGTAACAGAGGAATAATGGAAGCATGGAGGTGTAAATTGTAAAAGGAATTTTTTTCGAATTCTAGAGATCAAAAATACTATCACAGAAATAAAGAATGTCTTTGATGGACTCATTAGCAGACACCCTATGGAAAGAATCTCTGAATTTAAGGATTAGAAAACAAAAAGTTCAAAAACTGAGAAGCCTTTGGAAATTTTTTGAAAAAAAATGATAGAACATAATATAAAAGAATAACTGCAAAATGTGTGCCATATGTGTAATTAGATCATCAGAAAAAGAAGAGAAAAAGGAACAAAGTAAATATTTGAAGTAATAATGACTGAAAATCTCTGCCAAATTACAAAATAACAGATTCTAGAAACTCAAAAAACCATGATGCAGGACAAAGGCCCAAAAGACTACATTGTGGCATATCATACTCAAACTTCAAAATGTCAAAGATGAAGAGTGAAATCTTAAAAGAAACCAAAGGGAGGAAAAGAAAAACCATCTTACCAGGAGAGGAGCAAAAGTAAGAATTACATCTAAACTCTACTCAGAAATTATGCTAGCAAGAAAAGAGTAGAGCATAATGCTTATTGTTAAGAGAAAATAACCTCCAACCTAGATGTCTATATTCAGTGAAATTATATGTCAAAATGAAGAAGAAATAGATATTTATTGCTAATATGATTGCCTTGCCAGAAATTTTTAAAGAAGAAATTTGGAGAAAATGAATATAGGCCAGACACCCAGATTTACATAAAGACAAGTGAGATTGTTAGAAAATAGAATTAATGATGGTCAAAGGAAAATTTTGTTTTTTATTTTTAATTGATTTAACAGATAGAAGTTTCTTCAAAATAATAATATCAATGATTATCTATCAGAGAAATGAATAATAATAAAAGGGATAAAAGGTAATAATTAGGAATATTTTGAGTTTATAAAGCACTTGCACTGATAAGGAAGAAGTACATTATGATTTAAAAGTATACTTGAATTAGATATAGATGTATATTGCAAAATGTAGGGTAACCAGATTTAGAAAAATATAAGTGATGTGCTAGGAAATGAGAAAATTTGACCAAATAAAATATTCAGATAAAACCAAAAAGGCAGAAAAAGAGTGGAAGACAAAAATAGAAACAAAAACAAGCACAACAAATTAAAAAAGTAACAAATATGCTAGGTATTTATCTAAGCAGATCAATAATTCCTTGATATATATTAAACAAATAAGAGAGATTATCAGAATTGATCAAATAACAAGATTGAAGTATATATTGTCTACGAAAAATCCACTTTAGTTTTTATTTTTAAACGTTATTGTGGAAACAATGTTTTTTTTTGTTTTACTGTAAACAAATGGGATACGTGTTCTTTCTCTGTTTGTACATGGAGTCAAGGCATACCACTTGTGTAATCATAAATTTACATAGAGTAATGTTGTTTGATTCATTCTGTTATTTTTTCCCTTCCCCCCAACCCTCCCACCCCTCTTTTCCCTCTATACAGTCCTTCCTTCCTCCATTCTTACCACCCTCCTTAACCCTAACCCTAAACCTAACCCTAACCCTAATGCTAACCCCTCCCACCCCCCATTATAGTCCTCATCCGCTTATCAGCGAGATCATTCATCCTTTAGTTTTTTGAGATTGGCTTATCTCACTTAGCATGATATTCTCCAATTTCATCCATTTGCCTGCAAATGCCATAATTTTATCATTCTTCATAGTGGAGTAATATTCCATTGTATATCTATGCCACAATTTCTTTATTCATTCATCAATTGAAGGACATCTAGGTTGGTTCCACAATCTGGCTATGGTGAATTGAGCAGCAATGAACATTGATGTGACTGTATCTCTGTAGTATGCTGATTTTAAGTCCTTTGGGTATAGGCCAAGGAATGGGATAGCTGGGTCAAATGGTGGGTCCATTCCAAGCTTTCTGAGGAATCTCCATACTGCTTTCCAGAGTGGCTGCACTAATATGCAACCCCACCAGCAATGTATGAGTGTACCTTTTTCCCCACATCCTCGCCAACACCTGTTGTTGCTTGTGTTCTTCATAATCGCCATTCTAATTGGGGTGAGATGGAATCTTAGGGTAGTTTTGATTTGCATTTCTCTTATTACTAGAGATGTTGAACATTTTTTCATATATCTGTTGATTGCTTGTACATCTTCTTCTGTGAAGTGTCTGTTCATTTCCTTAGCCCATTTGTTGATTGGATTATCTGTATTCTTGGTGTAGAGTTTTTTGAGTTCTTTATAGATTCTGGAAATTAGCGCTCTATCTGAAGTATGAGTGGCAAAGATATTTTCCCACTCTGTAGGCTCTCTCTTCACATTACTGATAGTTTCCTTTGCTGAGAGAAAGCTTTTTAGTTTGAATCTAACCCAGATGTTGATTCTTGCTTTTATTTCTTGTGCTATGGGAGTCCTGTTAAGGAAGTCTGATCCTAAGCCAACAAGTTGAAGATTTGGACCTACTTTTTCTTCTATAAGATGCAGGGTCTCTGGTCTGATTCCGAGGTTCTTGATCCATTTTGAGTTGAGTTTTGTGCAGGCTGAGAGATAGGGGTTTAATTTCATTCTGTTGCATATGGTTTTCCAGTTTTCCCAGCACCATTTGTTGAAGAGGCTATCTTTTCTCCATTGCATATTTTTGGCCCCTTGGTCTAGTATGAGAAAATTGTATTTATTTGGGATTGTGTCCATGTCCTCTATTCTGTACCATTGATCTACCTGTCTATTTTGGTACCAATACCATGCTGTTTTTGTTACTATTGCTTTGTAGTAGAGTTGAAGATCTGGTATTGCAATACCCCCTGCTTCGCTCTTTCTACTGAGGATTGCTTTATCTATTTTGGGATTTTTATTCTTCCAGATGAATTCATAATTGCTTGCTCTATTTCTGTAAGGTACATCATTGGGATTTTAATTGGAATTGCATTGAATCTGTGTACCACTTTTGGTAGTATGGCCATTTTGACAATATTAATTCTGCCTATCCAAGAACATGGGAGATCTTTCCATCTTCTAAGGTTTTCTTTAATTTCTTTCTTCAGTGTTCTGTAGTTCTCATTGTAGAGGTCTTTCACCTCTGTTGTTAGATTGATTCCCAAGTATTTTATTTTTTTCAATATTATTGTGAATGGGGTAATTTTCCTAATTTCTCTTTCTGAAGATTAATCACATATGTATAAAAATGCATTGGATTTATGAGCATTGATCTTGTAACCTGCTACTTTACTGAATTCACTTATGAGTTCTAAAAGTTTTCTGGTGGAATTTCCAGGTTCCTCTAAATATATAATCATGTCATCAGCAAACAGGGATAGTTTGAGTTCTTCTTTTCCAATTTGTATCCCTTTAATTTCTTTGATTTGTCTAATTGCTCTGGCTAGAGTCTCAAGGACGATGTTGAATAGAAGTGGTGAAAGAGGGCATCCCTGCCTTGTTCCAGTTTTTAGGGGGAATGCTTTCAGTTTTTCACCATTTAGAATGATAGTGACCATGGGCTTAGCGTAGATTGCCTTTACAATGTTAAGGAATGTTCCCGCTACCCCAATTTTTTCTAGTGTTTTGAGAATGAAGGGATGCTGTATTTTATCGAATGCTTTTTCTGCATCTATTGAAATAATCATGTGATTCTTAACTTTAAGTCTGTTGATATGGTGAATGACTTTTATTGATTTCCGGATGTTGAACCAACCTTGCATCCCTGTGATAAAACCCACTTGATCATGGTGCACTATCTTTTTAATATATTTTTGCATGTGATATGCTAAAATTTTGTTGTGAATTTTTGCATCGATGTTCATTAAAGATATTGGTCTGAAATTTTCTTTCCTCAATGTGTCTCTGTCTGGTTTAGGTATCAGGGTGATATTGGCTTCATAGAATGAGTTTGGGAGTGTTCCCTCCACTTCTATTTCATGGAATACTTTGAGGAGTATTGGAATGAGCTCTTCTTTAAAGGTTTTGTAGAACTCGGCTGAGAACCCATCTGGTCCTGGACTTTTCTTTGTTGGTAGGCTTTTGATGACTTCTTCCATTTCATTGCTTGAAATTGATTTATTTAAGTTGTGTATATCCTCCTCTTTCAGTTTAGGTAATTCATATGTCTCTAGAAACTAGTTGATGTCTTCAAGGTTTTCTGTTTTGTTGGAGTATAGATTTTCAAAATAGCTTCTAATTATGTTTTATATTTCACTCATGTCTGTTGTGATATTTCCTTGTTCATTCCGAATTTTAGTAATTTGAGTTTTCTCCCTCTTTCTCTTTGTTAGTGTGGCTAAGGGCTTATCAATTTTGTTTATTTTTTCAAACAACCACCTATTTATTTTGTTAATTTTTCTGATTGTTTCTTTTGTTTCGATTTCGTTGATTTCGGCTCTGATTTTAACTATTTCCTGTCTTCTACTACTTTTGGTGTTGGTCTGCTCTTCTTTTTCTAGGGCTTTGAGCTGTAGTGTTAAGTCTTTTATTTGTTGATTTCTACTTCTTTTATTGAATGCACCCCATGAAATAAATCTTCCTCTAAGTACTGCTTTCATAGTGTCCCAGAGATTTTGATATGATGTGTCTTTGTTCTCGTTTACTTCTAAGAATTTTGTTATTTCCCTCCTGATGTCTTCTGTTATCCATGCATTATATAATGCCGTATTATTTAATCTCCAGGTATTGGAGAAGTTTCTGATTTTTATTCTGTCATTTATTCCTAATTTCAATCCATTATGATCTGATAGAATACAAGGTAGTATCTCTGTCTTCTTTTATTTGCTAACATTAGCTTTGTGGCATAAAATATGGTCTATTTTAGAGAAGGATCCATGTGCTCTTGAGAAGAAAGTGTATTCGTTCTTTGTTGGATGGTATATTCTATATATGTCGGTTAAGTCCAAATTGTTGATTGTGTTATTGAGATCTATGGTTTCTTTATTCAGTTTTTGTTTTGAAGATCTATCCAGTGGTGAGAGAGGTGTGTTAAAATTGCCTAGTATTATTGTGTTGTGGTCTATTTGATTTCTGGATTTGAGAAGGATTTGTTTGACGTACGTGGATGAGTCAATGTTCGGGGCATAGATGTTTATGATTGTTATATCTTGCTGATTTATGCTTCCCTTAAGCAGCATGTAATGTCCTTCTTTATCCCTTCTGACTAGTTTTGGCTTGAAGTCCACATTATCTGAAATGAGGTTGGGTACTCCAGCTTTTTTGCTGTGTCCGTGTGCATGGTATGTTTTTCCCCATCCTTTCACCTTTAGTCTATGGGTGTCTCTTTCTATGAGATGAGTCTCTTGCAGGCAGCATATTGTTGGATTTTTTTTTTAAATCCAATCTACCAGTCTATGTCTTTTGATTGATGAGTTCAGGCCATTAACATTCAGGGTTATTATTGTGATATGATTTGTATTCCCAGTCATTTGACTCATTTTTGTTTTTTGACATGATTTGTTTTCTCCTTTATTTGACAGATCCTTTATGTTAGTTCCTCCCGTTACTGATGTGCATCATTGTTTTTCATCTCTTCCTCATGGAATATTTTGCTGAGAATGTTCTGTGATGTCGACTTTCTTTTTGTAAATTCCTTTAGCTTTTGTTTATCATGGAAGGATCTTATTTCATCGTCAAATCTGAAAGCTAGTTTTGCTGGGTATAAGACTATTGATTGGCATCCGTTTTCTTTTAGGGCTTGGTAAATGTTGTTCCAGGCCCTTCTAGCTTTTAGGGTCTGGATTGAAAAATCTGCTGATGTTCTTATTGGTTTCCCCCTGAATGTAATTTGATTCCTTTCTCTTGCAGCCTTAAAATTCTGTCTTTATTTTGTATGTTAGGTATTTTCATAATAATGTGCCTTGGTGTGGGTCTGTTGTAATTTTTGTATATTTGGAGATCCTATAAGCCTCTTGTACTTGGTTTTCCATTTCATTCTTCAGATTTGGGAAATTTTCTGATACTATTTCATTGAATAGATTGTTCATTCCTTTGGTTTGTTTCTCTAAGCCTTCCTCAATCCCAATATTTCTTAAATTTGACCTTTTCATGATATCCCATAATTCTTGTAGATTCTGTTCATGATTTCTTACCATTTTCTCTGTTTGGTCAACTTTGTTTTCAAGATTAAATATTTTGTATTCAATGTCTGAGGTTCTGTCTTCCAGGTGTTCTATCCTACTGGTTATGCTTTCTATGGAGTTTTTAACTTGGTTTATTGTTTCCTTCATTTCAAGGATTTCTGTTTGTTTTTTTTCAGTATCTCTAACTCTTTATTGAAATGATCTCTTGCTTCCCGTATTTGGTCTTTTAACTGTTGATTGGTGCGATCATTTAATGCCTGCATTTGCTCTTTCATCTCCTCCTTCAATGCCAGCATTTGCTCTTTCATCTCCTCATTAGCTTCCCTGATCGTTTTAATTATGTACATTCTGAACTCCCTTTCTGACATTTCTTCTGCTGTGCTGTCATTGGGTTTTATTGATGTAGTATCTAGGTTTGTTTGGGACATTTTCTTCCTTGTTTTCTCATATTGGTCAGATGTCAGTGGGACCCTGAGATATTGCAGATTTCCTCTATTGGCTTATAGTGTCCTTGTAGATTTCCAGTGTATCACCTCGCAGCCTTCAGTAGCCTAACGTCTTGGAGGAACTTCATAATGCAGTGCTTCCGAAGAAAGCTGCCCCTAGCCCGCTCCTGGGTCCAGGGCTTGGAGCTTGCTCTGTGCGGAAAGGCTCACACTGGGCGGTCTGCTCCAAGAAGCTGGCCGTGAAAGGAGCCTGCCACTGGAGAGAGCAGGGCTCTTGAGGAAGTCCCTGGCTGCCCTGTCCTGGTCCCTGAAGCTGCCTGTAGGCCGGAGCTCGCCGCTGGCTCTGGGACTTGGAGCTAGTTCTGTGCAGAAAAGCTCTCACTGGAGGGCTTGCTCTGAGAAGCTGGCCATGTGGAAGGAGCCTGCCGGCTGAGGGAGCAGGGCTACCTGGGGAAGACTCTAGCTGCCCTGCCCTGCTCTGAGAAGCCACCCCTATCTAGGCCTGCCGCCTGGGCCAAGCTTCACCCTGTGGGGGAGACTCACCCCGTGGCTCTATTTTAGTCTGAGTCTCTCAATGCCTCCCCTTCTTGAATCCTGGGTTCTGGAGCAACTGGAGATACAGTCACCCTCTAGTCTGCCATCTTGAATTGCCCCATGGAAAGAGCCTGCTGCTGGAGTGCACAGAGCCGCCTGGAGAAGTCTCTGGCTGCCCTGCCCTGATCCCAGAGGCTGCTTGCGGGTCGAAGCTCTCCGTTGGCTCCGGGACTTGTGGCTAGCTCTGTGTAGAAAGGCTCTCACTGGGCGGTCTGCTCCGAGAAGCTTGCCGTGAAAGGCACCTCCCGCCGCAGGAAGCAGGGCTGCTTGGGGAAGTCCCTGGCTGCCCTGTCCTGGTCCCTGAAGCTGCCTGCGGCAGTAACAATATGAGATTATCCTAACACATTATTATTAACTATAAGTTGAATGTCATATAGAAAATATTTAGAACTGTTTCATCCTGTTTTACTGAAACATCATGTCCATTCTTTTGCACCTCCCCACTTTCTCTACCCCCATCCTGTGGTAATCACTATTCTATTATTTGATTCAATGAATTTGACTCATATAGGTGTAAGTGTTGTTGTATTTATCTTTCTGTGACTAGTTTATTTCACTTAATATAGCATCCTAAAGGTTCATCTATATTTTCACATATTGAAAATGTTCTTTCTTTTTAAAGCTGAATAGTCAACCTCTGAATGTATATACTATATTTTCTTTATTCATTCATCTATTGGTATACATTTTGGATGTTTCCACATTTTGGCTATCATGAATAGTAATACAATGAACATGAAAATTATAATATTTGTTTGAGATCTTGAATTCAGTTATGTGGAATAAATACCCATAAGTGGGATGGCTGAATCATATAGTAGTCCTTTAAGTAGAGAATTTAAATATAATGACACATAGAAACTAGAAGTATGGGGTATATAAGGCTATAATACCATACTAACAAATAATCAAAAGGAAACAGGGGTTGCTATATTAATATCAGATGTGATTGATTTTAGAGCAAGAAAAGGTATGAAGATTAAAGAAAAATTGTTTAATGATAAAGGGGTTTATACTCCAAAAAACATGACAATCCCTAATATATGTATGCCTATGAATATACAAAACTCAATCAGTTACCCATATATCAGCAATGATCAAGCAGAAACTGAAATTAAAAACACATTGCCACCCTCAAAATGAAATACCAAAACATAAATCTAAAATACATGTACAAGATCTAAAGAGGAAAACTACAAAATATTCATAGATTAAAAGATTCAACATTGCCAAGATGCCAGCTCTTTCCAATTTTTTTTTGTACCAGGTATTAAACCCAGCGGTGCTTAACCACTGAGCCACATCCCCAGACAGGGTCTCTCTAAGTTTCTGAGCCACTGGGATTACAGTTGTGCACTGTCATGCCAGGCCTCTTTCTAAATTGATCTGTAGATTCAATACAATTTCAAACAAAATCCCTGCAAGTTATTTTGTGGCCATTGATAGTGATTCTAACATTTATTCATAGAGGCAAAATACAGTATAAACAACTCAACATTGAAGGAGAAAAATGAAGTAAAAGGAATGACATTAACCAACCTTGGGACTTACTAAAAAGTTATAGTGTAAAGACATTGTTGCTGGGTGTAGTGGTGCATGCTATAATCCCAGTAGCTGGTGGTTGAGTGGGGTTGCTGAGGAGGAGGATTGTGAGTTCAAAGCCAGCCTCAGCCAAAGCGAGACACTAAGGAACTCAGTAAGATCCTGTCTCTAAATAAAATACAAAATAGGGTTGGGGATGTGACTCAGTGGTCAAGTGTCCCTGGTACCCCCCCACCCAAAAAAGACATTGTGGTATTAATGAAAGAATTCACAAAAAGATCAATGGAACATAATGGTACAGAAATAGATCCTCATAAATATAGTCAACTGATCTTTGAGAAGGAAGCAAAGGGAACCTTTTAAACAAATGGTACTGGAACAACAGAAGATTCACATGCAAAGAAAAATGTATCCAGGTTCAGACTACTCACACATCATAAAAATTAACTAACACTGATCTTAGATCTAAGTGTAAAACACAAAAGAATAAAATTCTTCCTAGAAGAAATCATTTTTAAAAATCTAGATGATTTGGGATATGTGATAAATATTTAGATATAACAATGAAGGTATCATCCATGAAAGAAATAATCAATATCCTGACTTCATTAAAATTTAAAAGAATTGCTCTATGAAATACAATACCAGGAGAATGAAAATACAAACTACAGAGAAAATATTTGCAAACAACCTGTCTGATAACCAACTGTTATCCAAAATTTGCAAAGAACACAAGAGTCAATAATAAAATGAATAAACCTAGTGCCCCCTTTATCCTTGTTTTTCCTTTCCACAGTTTCAGTTACCTTTGGTCCAAATAAATTAAAAGGAATATTCCAGAAATAAACAATTGATTCATTCTAAATAACTTTTATTATAGTACTGTGTATTATTATAATTAATTTTTATTAGTAGTAATTGTTAACTTCTTACTAATTTATAGATTAACCTTTATAAGAAGTATATATGTTTAAGGAAAAAATAAAATGTACATCTTTTAATGTAAGGCTCGCTCCTTTCATGGGGAGACTACTGCATAGTTAACAAGCACACAAAAAGATACTCAACATCATATGTAATGAGAGAATTCAAGTTATAACAAGTAAGAAAACACATCTCCTATGATGACCAAAATATTACACTGAGAAGACCACATACTGGCAAGGGTACGGAGCAATAGGAAGTATTATCACTATTATTTTTATTATAATTATATTATTATTATTATTATTATTGCTGGGGGTTATGCAAATTGGTTATAACCAGTCTAATATGCAGTTTGGTGGTTTCTCACAAAACTAAACATACTCTAATCAATAATATTCCATGTTATTTAATCAAATAAAATGAAAATTTATATCTACATTTTTTTTTTTTGTGGTGCTGGGGATTGAACCCAGGGCCTTGTGCTTGCAAGACAAGCACTCTACCAACTGAGCTATCTCCCCAGCCCCGCACATAAGTTTTTATAGCAGTTTTATTTATAATTGCCAAAACATGGAAGCCATCTAACTCTCCTTTAGTAGGTGAATAGATAAGTAAACAAGTGAATCCAGACATGGAACATAAAGTCTCAAAAAGAAAGGGTCCATCAAGGCATGAAAAGGCAGTGTGACCTTAAATACATATTGCCAAGTAAAAGATGCCCATCTGAAAAAGCCACGTGATTCCAAATCTATGACATTCTGAAAAAGAAAAAATCATGTAGACTGTAAAAAGATCAGCAGTTTCTAGGAGTTAACTGGAGGGAGGGACGAAGTAGGTGAATGTAGAGGACTTTTAGTGCAGTGAAACTAGTGTGGATGATGCTACAAAGGTAGATACACATATTTGTCCAAACAGAATTTACAATACCAAGAATGAAATCTAATGCAAACTATGGACTTTGGGTGATAATGCTGCGTCAGTATAGGTTCATCAATTGTAACAAATTTACCACTGTTTTGGGGGGGTGCAACTGTGGGAAAGTTGGGTATGTGCAGGAGCTGGAGGAACATGTGATTTCTTTATATTTTCTACTGTAATTTTCTTTGAACTGAAAACCAAAACCACTTTAAGAATAAATTTTACTAATTTGTAACAAACAAAATCCCATAAATAATCCAATTAGAAAATGGCAAAATACATGAAAAGATACTCCATCCAAGAAAATACACAAATGGCAAATAAGCACCTGAAAATATATTTGACGTCATTAACCATTTCAAGAATAAAATTAAGACCACAATGGGAGAATGAATGAAATGAAGAACAATAATAATGACAAGATCAAATGCTGACAAAGATGTGGAGGAACTTGTCCACAACTGGTAGGGATACAAAAAGTTGGAGTACTGAGATACAAATAGACTGGATCAATATGCTCTAGTGGGCTAAGGCAGAGTAGATGACTATAGATTATGCTAATATATCATACATCTCAAAAGAATAGAATAAAAGATGTTGAAAACTTTCATCATAAACAATTGATAAGTCTTTGAAGAGTTAGATAGGTTTAACCTGATTTAAACATTGCATGACACATATATCAATGCATACATAGATACCACATTAATATGTATAATTTTATGTTTTTATATGTTAGGTAGAAGTAAATTTTTTAAAAAGTAAAGCCATTCTAGAAAGCAATTTGACCATTCACACACACATACACACACACACACACACACACACACACACACACACTCTGCTTCCTGATTGCCAAGTCCTGAGCTGCTTCCCCCCACCACACACATCTACCCTGATGTTCTGCCTCAAGGAATGGAGCTGGTTGTCTGTGGACTGAGTCCCCTGAACCCGTGAGCCCCAAGTAAACTTTTCCTTCTCTCACACTGTTTGTGTCATGTCTTTTGGTCACAGCAGTGAAAAAGCTGAGTAAAACACAAGATGTACCGCGGATGGTTTCATTAGTGACAGTAACTCCTTCTGGACTTGAACTGTCCAGCACCTTCCTAAAGAGACTATTGCAGCCCACCAACCCCTGCCCCATGGTAGCCATGTGCAACTGAAAGGAGGTGATCAAAAATGCAGACTTGTCTGAAGAGATGCAATAAGATTTGATGGAGTGTGCTACTCAGGGGTTGGAGAAATATTACATAGAAAAGAATACTGCGGCCCTCATTGAGAAGGAGTTTGACAAGAAGTATGACCCCACCTGGTAATACATTGTGGGAAGGAACTTTGGTAGTTATGTGACACAGGAAGCCAAATATTTCATCTACTTCTACCGGGACCAAGTGGCCATTCTTCCCTTCAAATCTGATTAAAAGCTTGGACTGTGCCACACACCAAGTGATCCATCTGAAAATAAGGACTGCAGTCCGTATCCCAAACACCAGAAACCGAAATCTTTAGTTTTGCTAAGGGAACGGATTGATTTTTGAACATTTCTTATGTTTTATAAAGGGTATTTTTTGTACTAGTTTGTTGTGGTTATACAGAAATTAGCAAAAGAGCTTATATTTGTATTTGTTTTCTATGCCATACTTCAGTGCCCTGTGTTTTTTCTCTCAATCTGTTGAAGATGTAAAAAACAAAAACTATTTTTTTAAAAAACTGCTAAAAGTAAACATGCAGCTATCACAAGACCAGTAATTACACTCTTGGGCATTTGTGATAAAGAAGTAAAAACATGTTCACACAAAAACCTGTACACAGATGTTTATAGAAACTGTGTTCATAATGGTCCCAAATTAGAATGTTTAAATGAATGATTCACATCAATGCTTTTAGAATATTACTCATCAGTAAAAAATAAAATATTCATACACACAGTAATCTGGATAGATCGCCAGAGTATTTTGATGAGTGTCAAGGTCAATCCCAAATGTTATGTATTATATAATTTCATTTATCTAAGATTATTGAAATGATAAATTACAGAATAGATTAGTAATTGTGAGAGGCAGTAAGGGGATGGTAGCAGTAGAAAGGTGGGTGTGACTATTAAGTGGCAATATGAGGTATTCTATGAAGATGAAGTAATTGGTATCTTGACTATACCAATGTCAATATCTTGATGGTGATATTGTGGTATAGTTTGGAACATTGGTACCATAAGAGAAAAGTGGGTAAATTGTTACAGGAGATGTCCTTAATATTATTTATCATAACTGTAAAGTGAATGAAATGATTTTGCTAAATAAGTTAATTTTAAAATATTATATAGATGGCAGTATTATTATTCACACTTACCAAAAGGTGGAAGTGACCCATTTCCATTAAATGATGAATGGATAGACAAAATGTGGCATATTCATAAAGTAGGATAAGATTAACCATAAAAAAATGAAGTACTAATAAATGATACACATGTATGAGTCTTAAAAATTATAAGTTAAACCATTCACAAAAGAACATACACTATATGATCACATTTAAATAAAATATCCAGAAGAGACCAATGCAGAGAGAAGGAAGGCAAATTAGTAGTTGCTAGGGACTGGAAGAAATAAGTACTAACTACATGTTGGATTTACAATTTCTGTAGTGTTGATCAAAAGTTCTGGAACCAGATGATGTTGATGGTTGCAATAAAATGTGAATATGCTTAATGACATTGAGTAGTATATTTTTAAAAACAGTTATATGATACAATTTGTATTTGTGTATTTTATGCCTTAACAAAATATAATAGAAAGTGAGACATTGATACTTTAAAATACTCTTTTCTGGGTGAATGAATTACACATAATTGTATTATCTTTTTTTAATTTATTTATTTTGATTCATTGTACACAAATGGGGTACAACTGTTATTTCTCTGGTTGTACACGAAGTAGAGTTGCTGTGTTGTCCTATATTTTCATACTTTCTAGAATCTTTTAAATGAACATAAATCAATTTTGTTATCATAAAAAGTTAAAGAAAAATATTAATGTATAAACTCTTAAACCAAGTATTCAAGGGAAGTTGGAGTTAGTGGAGTGCAAGGAAGAAAAACAATTCAAAACATACATTTTTTCATTACAGAAATTTTTTAAATAAGCAAAAATTACTTAGACTATTATAATGAACCTCCACAGAGACACATTTTTATCTTAATTTCCACTCTACCATTTATTATCTGACCTGGGAGTCCAGACACTTGGGTTTGAATACTAGTTCTCTCAGCTGATCTATGGATGTTGAACTAGTTCCATAATCTCAGTTTCCTTCTCTGCCAAAAATGATAGAGTGATTGTGCATCATAAATTAAATGGAACGTGGACAGAGAAACAAAAAAATATATATACAATATAGTTCTTTGGATTAAATGTTTGGTGATCTATTTTTTTAAATAAACTGAACAAGTCAGATAACTAAAAATCTGGATGTTTTAAAATCGAATTTACCTACATAAGAGCTGACCAACATTTTGGCAGAGGTACTCCATCCCTCAGATGACTGGAGGTAGTCTGTTTGCTCCTGTGGTCAGCCAAAATTATTATTAGAGCACCCTTACACCCTCAAAGGATTCCAGTTTGAATAATACATTTTATGGTCGCCCTACATTCAGAAAAATTTGAAGTTTAAGAAAATAACATTGAAACAATAAAAAATCACAATAAATATCAAATAAATGACCATGCACATGGAATTTTCTTTTTCATATTGATGCATAATATTTTTAAAAATAAGCATTTTTATATATTAACTAATTTTTTCTAATATTTGGCCATAATTACTTTTAGATTTTATGATTCTGAGTCATTCCTAAATGACTCTACTCTGGCATAAATATAAAGCTTTATAGGACTTAACTCATTTACAGTGCTATGATTTCATCTGTAAAGTCCCATCTTTCTATTATGCAAAGGCAAGCAGGTTAATTCCCTCGTAAGAGAAGGGTTGTTAAAGCCACATGAAGGAGCCCTTGTGGACAAATCAGATCACTGAATTAACCACAGTGCTAATGGCAACTCCATTCAAATAAAAATCCAACTGCTACTAAGCGTGGCCCTAGTGCCCAACAAATGTAAAGTGTTTTACAATCACCTTAATGAGCATGCCTCACATCAGCCCAGGGGGCACAAGTTGAAATAGCTAGGCCTTCTTCCTAATAATAAAATATGTTCATCCATTCAACATTTATTGAGTACATTGAACCTCCAATATCTATACTAAGCATTAGGGGTAAAAAGATGCATTAAGATAATCAACAGTCTATTGGGTTACAAATTTAGATGACAAGAGCATTTGAAACTGAAGATATTTGTAATTTATTTCATCAGTCACAAGTATAAATTATAATATATCATTTACATTCCAGAATCTGCCACTTTATTCGTCCATTTCTTTAAGTACTACTGAGTGCCCACTCTGTTCCCCTGGCTATTCTGCATACTAGAAATACATGAAGCCCTACTCTCATGGAGCTTATATCCCACTGGACGGGGCACAGAAAAATATTTTCAACATGTAAGGTGGTGATGGATGCTATGAAAAGAAACAAATGCATAAAAAGGGGACAAAGCTTGGTGGAAGTAAAGAGTAAGCTATGTTATATTGGGTGGTCAGAGAAGGCTTCTTTTGAAAGAAGGAGTCCTAAATGAAACGATGAAAGATAGGACATAAAAAACACTGTAGGCAACAAAACAGTTGTTGGTATAGTCCCCAAACAGTAAGTAGGCCAGTGCAACTGGAAGAATGAGTCAGGGGAGAGTGGTCAGTTGTAGCTGAGGTCAGACAGGTAGAGACAGGGCAGGCTATGTGGGGCCTGTAAGAGAGAATAAAGAAGATGGATTTTGTTCTAAGTGTGCTTGGAAAGCATGAAATGGTTTTGAGCAGAGAAGTGACATAATCTGCTTTAGATTTTGAAAGGATCACCCTGGCTGCTGTGTTGAGAATATTCAGAAAGAGACATGGGTTGAAACAGGGAGATCAGTTCAGAGGTTTTTGCAAAAGGTTCTTACAATGAGGCAAGATATTAACGGTGGTTTGAATCAGAATGGTAGCAGTGTGCCTGGTGAAAAATGATTGATTTAGAGAGAGAGTCCAAACATAGAGACAATGCAACTTGCATGACAAAACGGACTTTCTATGAGACCCTAAATTTTTTCTTGAAACTGTCACTTACTAAGATGGGGAAGACTAAAGTAAAAGACTCCAAGATAAAACTGAAGGGTTAGACATTGGATATATTAGGTTTGTGTTTAGACATCTAAATGTAGATACAGAGTAGGCAGTGGACTATGAGTCTAGAGTTCAAGTGACAGGTGTGGGCTAAAGATAAAGATTTTAAAACTCTCAACATGTACGTGGCATTTTAAGTTATGAGCCTGGGTAAATTTGAAAGCAGGCATGTGTAGAACCTCGGGAGCCTGTAAAGAAATAACCAGTGAGTATAGAAGTTAGGAAAGAGTAGTGTGTCAGACACTCAGTAAAAAATACATATGTTTAAGAAGGCAGGAGTGATCAGCTATGTCAAAGGTCACTATATTTATTCAATAATTGATTATTAAAGACTCACTCTTTTCTAGGCACTGTTGTAGATACTTGGGATCCAAAGTTGAAAAGATAAGGGTCTTGCCCTGGAGGAGCTCCCAATTCAGTGGAGGAGATAGCAAGAAAGTCGACTACGAGTGTGGACAGCGCTGAAAGATGCACGTTCGTAAGGCACCAGAGAAATATGTTCCTTCTCTGTTATATGCCTTTCTTCTCAAACCCTTAGGGGTAAGGGATTGGTATGAATAGATCTTCTTTTCATTATTATTAGCATAGTGCATTGACTGATTGCTGCCAGAGATGTACTGAATGACATTCCAGGTTTATTTCCTAAGAGCTGAGTTAAGTATAAGCCAAGTCTCTTGGGAAATATTTTTCAGACTAGGCAAGGTATTGTTACATTCATGAAAGAGATTGGTATTCAACTTTTCTACTTCTTATTCAAACTAGAATTATACATTGAGGAAAAGTATAAAAATATACACTGGTCTAAATATATGGAAGCACCAAGCTAGTGCTCTTTATCTAAAGCAATTCAGGTTCCTTAAGGACATATCCCTGAGGATATGGGAATGGACCCACAGAATTAGCAATATATATAGTTTCCAAGGTAAACTGTTTGCTTAAGCAGCTTGATTATTTGGATTCAATTCCTCAAATGGCCAATTTAGTTATGGAATAATTATTTGCTTGACTTTGTTTCTCTGTAGGCAGAAGGCCCACACAACTGACTTAGTGGATTTGTTAATTTAAATATTTCTTTGCTTGGACTTTAGGTCATAGTGTATCTTCCTTAATGTGACATACAAAGCCTTTCATACAATAGAGGAGCTCAAATTATACACTCGAGAGTCAAACTATCTTGGTTTGAATCTTGATTCCACTATGCACTCATTGGAAGAACTTGGACAAGTTACATGATGTCTCTATCCATTCATTTTCTCATCTGTAAAATGGGGATAATAATAGAACACAGCTCAGGGGGGTATTGTGAGTTTTAAATACCCTACTTATGTGCAAATCACTTAGCAAATTTTCTGGAGCATGGGGTGCAATCAAAGTGTTTGCTATTATTATCTGACTCGGATTGGGCCTCACCAGCTGCCACTTTCAAACATGCAGGCCTCCTCTGACCAACTAAAGCTGCTCAAAGAGAACAACCGAGAGAGAACAGTCAGGAGGCTATTCAACTGATCCAAGTCATGGGATGCTGCCACAGGTGATGCAAAGTGCACTCAGATTATATTTTGAAAGTTGAGTTGACAGTATTTCCTAATGTCGCATCAGGGAATAAAAAACAAAAAGGATCCTAGCTTTCTGACTATTGAATAGAAGAATCTTGGGAGAGGAACCCCCATGTGATGTATTTGACACAATTCTCAGCACAGAATAAAGAACATGATCACTATTGTGATGATTATCTTTCATTAAGAGTAATTGTTATTGCAATAAAGAAAATTATGGAAGATCTTTATTGTTATTTAGTGATGTGTCTCCAAACCTTTCCTCTATCCTGGCACACTTAGAAAATGAAAACATTTGCAAAAAAACGGTGATAAACTTCACTGCCTGAGCTGCCTGGCTCAGATCTTGCTCAGCTGCACCAAGGGACGTAGGCATAAATATCTCTGGCCACAGTGTTCCATTCTCAGTATAGTATTGCATCAAACTGATTGAGTGCTTCTAGTCTAGAGCTTTGACACTTAAGGTATAGTGTATGAACGAGCAGCATAAGCATTATCTGGGACATTGTTTTCTAATGCAGATTCTTGTGCCAAGTGAATCTGAATATCAATTTTTATAAGATCTTCAGGTGATTTCTTTGTACCTTTGAATTTGTGAAGCACTGACTTATAGGATTATTGTGCAAATTTTAAAATAATCAATATTCATTGAAGCTAATATATGGATGCCAAACTTGAAATGATTGTTTCTTCTTTTCTTCTTATTTTTTACCATAATGTATTTATTGTATCTTTTATGTGTTGGGCATATGGAGAAATTTGCAAGTTTGGTTTTTCATTGATGGACTTCTCTGTAATTTGTGGGGTTCATGCTTTCTTTAATTAAGTGTTTCCATTTTACAAGGTCACATTATACATGCATTGTGGACATGTCTATACATGATGACTGGCCTGGGACCATTGCTAAAACTTGCAGCTGTGACAGTTGATCTCTGGGATGAAGTTCATGATGAGAAATTTGACACCTCACTCAGGGTCACATTCATGGTTGCTGCTAAACTGAACAAATTCCATTTGGTCTGGGGTAATGACCCAAGCATATTAAGAAATGAGGTAACATCTATTAAATTTGCTTTAGATGGAAAGGAAGTATGACTATTTCAGTTCTACTCAAGTACTCACTTCTTCCCAAATCAAAGTTTTATTTTTTGAATTACCCAGTCTATATTATTATTCAAATTTTATTTGTTCCATACAGATAATGTCAAAGACTAGGCTAACTTGTATGAAAAAGACTTACTTATATCTTAATATTAAAATCAACCTGTTTGAATTAACTCTCTTTTGTTATTGTTAAGAAACATCCAAATTTCCTTCTATAGTAAGTAGGATCAAGAAGCTGTTATTCACTGCTAACCCAAGACAGTAGATATTGAGACAAGAAAAAAATTCTCCCAGTAGATATTCCAGAGGCAAAGGATGGGTACGGGAACCAAAAAGAGGGTTCAAATCAAATATGAAGCCCAGAAGTAGGGGAAGAATCTGGATTGAAGGTTCCTGATCTACAACTGAAAATAGCCTAAGGGACAAATAGGAAATGAATCTTCTCCAGTGTGTGGCAATCTGGGGTGAGGAAGAACCTGGAAACATTCCTTAGGCCTTTAATCTTAGAAGAAATTATTTCATTACAGTACCTATAGCCTTACCCATATACGGGCAAAAGTTTTTTAGAGAACAGAAAAGATGTTTCACATAATATAGGACTAGTGCATCTTTGAGTTCAGTCATTCTGTAATTCAATCTGTAAGTTTCATGTGGTCTTTTTTTTTTAATTAAGTTCTTATTTTAATACCTTTGTTTTATTTATTTTTATGTGGTGCTGAGGACCAAACCCAGTGTCTCACCTGTGCTAGGAAGTCTCTCTATAACTTAGCCACAACCCCAGTCCCAAGTTTCATGCAGTCTTACTACTGTGTACTCTATAATACTTGTGGCAATATGGATATTGGATCATGAACTACATAGACAAGAAGTTGAGAATCATACATGTGGTTCTCGTCAGGTGCTATATGATACATTCATGTGAATCTGCAGAAATTAAACTTCCCAATGGCCATAGTTGATGAAGGGGCTCACTGAGCAAAGGAGAGTCAGCAGGTAGATCTCCAGAAGTAGGAAAAGTCAGCCAGCCACCAGCTCACTCTCTGAGTGTAAACATGGCCTTCCTCTCGGAACATCTTTTAGCCTGTTTGTCAAAGGTGGTGTGGACTATATGAATTTAAGAGGCCCTACTGACACTGACATTCTATAATCCTATATAGGCAAGCTGGCAATGTCAATCTGAATTTTAGGAAATGTCACATCAGAGATTTCTAAAAATAGCTATACAACCAAAATCTCAACAGATAGCATCCTCAAGATATTTCTTTCTTGAAACATTCAATGAAGAAAAAGAGACTGAGGGTATCAGAATAATAGAATTACGCATTGTAAGACTTTGAGGAGGAGAAATCAAATAAAGTTCTTGGTCCAACGCCCCCAACCAAATCACTCTAAAATGAGACCTGAAAAATGTGGAAGAGAGATGAGACTTGGTGCTCACTTTGAAGTGCCCTGGAGACAGTCTCCAGTCAGCGTGACCAATCAAAAACAAAGAGTAGTCAGAACCCTCAAGAGGAGTAAAAACATTTTGTACATTGAAAATATACACAATGAAATAAAAGCATGACATTTTTAATTACCTGTAGGAATTTCAAGAGAGTGGTTATCATGCTCCTTAATTGGCTAACTTTGTTCACTGTGCAGTTCCAGAGAACACAACGACATAGTAGTAGTTTCCACTTCTGTAGGAAGTTTTTTTTTTTCAGGACATATCACTCTAATTAGATTTTTTCCTCAAATACTTTAAAAAGTACCATGCATTTAAATCACTGAGTACATTTCCCATTCCGATTAATATTCATGCAAGTGAGAAATCACAAAACTGCAACGTGAAATTGAATAACAATAAAATGACTAAGATCTACTAAAATGAAATGCAAATATTGAACATGCTTCAGTTTTTCATTCCAAGTAGCTAAAAACAACACTAACTCATAATTATAGGATGAACTATGGAAATCTGTCAACCAAACACTGGACAAAACTTGAAATAAATCACATAATAGATTACATAATCTCAGTTTCTAAAAGATGTTTAGAACTCAAGGAAAAAATGTACCATCAACTAGTTTTACATTGGTCCTCTAAAAGTCCTTTACTCTTATGTGGGCAATATGGATACAACAACTTTCAACTTAAAATCTGTGTTTGAGTTCCTGCTCTGTCACTGCTCTTGACTGTGTGACCTTTAAAAGTTCACTTTTCTTAGACCTTTCATTTCTTGAGCTATAAAAGAACAATATGTATTTCATGGGGGCAGTCGTGTCAAATAAGATATAATAGAAGATGTTTCCACAGAATAAATCACAAGAAAACCACTGCATAGTGAATCTTTGATCTAAAATTGCATAACAAACCTCTCTAGGGCTTAGTGGTTTCAAACAACGATTTTTACTATCTTTCATTATTTCTCAGCTTCAGGAATACGAGAAGGGCTTAACTGGGCAATTCTAGCTCAGGGTTTATCACATGTTCTCAAGGCCTCTTTAAGTTTCTCTCTATATGCATAAGTTTGGGGTTCTTCACACCGTGGCAGCCTTAGGACAACATCATTGTTTTCATGGTGACTGTCATCCCCCAAATTAGGCAGATGTGCATGACATTTTCGAAGCCTAGTTTTGGAAGTCACTTAGCATCTCTAGTGATCAAGGCAATTGTAAAGAACCAAGTTCAAGAGAAAGGACCATGTATCCTTCTATCAAAGAAGGTATATCAAAGTCACATGGTAAGTAGAGTATGTGAAATAGGAGATCTTGCTGTGACCATCCTTGGGAAATGCAATCTGTCACACAAAGTATTAAACCATAGTTTTCTGTCATTATTGCTGGTCTGATTTGAAGGATAACTTGAAGGTCTAAAACATACCACTCCCTCAAGGCCACTAACCCACTGATTATTTTAGAATAAGATTAATATATGACACAATTCCCTTTTAAGTTGCAAATAATGATATTTAATATCATAAGAGGTATCTGCAACAGACAATATTCTAGATGTTTTATATGCTATTAAAAATCCTTAATCTGATCTTGTAAAGTAGGCAACATTTCCATTTTTCTAAGGAATCTGAGATTCAGAGAAGAGAAATAACTTGCCCAGGTCACAGAGGCAAATTTGGATTTGTGATTTTTGACTATATTTCCTGTGAGGAAGAGGAAGAAGAACACAGATGTCAAAGGACCATAGTATACTATTGCTACTTTTTGTTAGATGGAAGTCAGGCATTTTTGTTTATCATACCTTGTCATCATGCAGGTATTTATAAATCTGTTTGCTTTATCTGTACAAAAGCAATATCACACGGCAGGTGCTTGTTCTTTGCCCTTAACCTTTGTCATATGGGGTGAGGAAAAAGTCACTATTTGCATACGTACATTGATACAAGAAACTTGAAATTCAGTTGGACAGTAAGCGATTCATTTAATGACAAATACACACTGAATGCTGTGTTATTTTGCATCTCCAAAGTGACTTTTGAAGCATTTATGGCATTGCATCTGTACTGGCTTCTTCTAGAATCATGTTTCAATGAGAGAACCACACATTCCTGTGTGATATCGGGAAAATCACAAAAATTGTCCAAGTTTCAATTTACTCAACTGGAAGATTAGGTTAAAAATGCCCTCATTACCCTCATGATATGAAGTTTGAGTTATAAAAAATGAATACATAAACTTTAAAGTGTGTGTGGATTGCACGAAAGCTTTGTGAACATTTTAATTCACTTTAGTACACATTTATTTGGTAAGTGTACACAAATATTACTATTTATTCAAAAATATGCAAATGAGGCAACAAGTAATTACCAAACATATCAGGTGTTGGTAATCATGCCATGGAGCGGGTGAGGAGAGTCATGGTGATGGAGTTATGTCTGGAGGAAGGGGCACTAACTTATACAGGATAATCAGAGAAGACCTCTATGATAAGGTACTATTTAAAATATGGTAAATTTAGATTTTGCATTGTAATGTTAAGATAATCCCAAGACTTGAAAACAATTTTATTATTAATTATTATTAAAAGTGCCTGAAATGTTGGTTTGAAATAAATTAGAATTTAATCAAAGGGATATTAATTAGTTTCACATTGGGTTTATTTAAATTATGAGAATTTGTCTTCCTATTTTGTTTATCTGGAATAGGCACGGGTTTCCTTTCCTCTTAATATGTCTGTTTTATTTACTATTTTCTATGCTCTGTAAGTTTGACATGTATAATTCTATCTTTTGACCCCAAAATATACTGAAAAGTAGGAATAGCTGTACTCATTATAAGAGTTCAGGGAAACTATGTTTAGCTTAGTTTAGTTCTACTTTTAAAACAACCTGTGAATGTAATATTTCCAAATTACTTGATAATTTATTATCTGTTTTTATTGACATAATATTTGTACATATTTGTAAGATAAGATGTGCTCAGAAGTAATGTGCTTTGAGTCTGCACACCCACTTGGTGACAGAACCAAGATCTGAACTTATTTTTGCTTCACTCTAATGTTTCTGCTCTTTTCTTTCTCCCTCACTCATCCCTAGATAATTAAAATAAAATATTTCTCTATGGGAATATGTTACACCAGTTCTAATGTCCTGCCAGTTTCTCATTCCCTGCTCTGTGGCTTCTGAAATAGGTTTAACAAGAATTGAGACCAAGCCATGGATAATTAATCTATAATGGTTAATGACCAAGAACTTTGGACTTCCTATATTTCCACCAGAATATTGAAAATGGCATCAATTAAAGATACCACTATATCTTCTTCCATATCACATTTCTTATTTCTCTAGAGTTGGCACAGAATGTCCTTTCTGATCTTTGCAAAATGCAGGAATGCTTCTCTCAAAGTTGATGGGTTTATAAAGTAATGTGAACACTTATATATGGCTAATTTATAAGGTGCAGAGGAAATTGACATTGGGCTATTCTGTATTTATAGGAACCCCTACAAAGAGGATGAATTGGCTGTTAAAGTTTAAATTATTCCATGGATGTTAGCCTTAACACATCAGTTATACCCTTAATATATCCTTTCTCCTTTTAGAGAAAAACATGTTCAATGACACTTATTAAAGATGGTAAGGTAGACTTATTCAAGAGTGGGGGACATGGAGATAGGTATAAGGACAATGGCAATGGGGTCTTGCAGTGGCCAAGAGAAGTTGAACTCAATTCTGACTTCAACAAGCAGTGATTATGGAGTCAATGGATGGAGAATTACAAAGAGGAAACATTAGCATAAGAAGGATTCTTGCAAGACTAACTCAACAGAATTCTTGCTGAAAGGTTAGAGTGATACTAGCAGGGTCATTGCTCAAACTTGATTCCACAAGGACAGAGATGGAAGACCATGGTTTGGCCTAGTCAAGCAGAGTATTCAGAGGCGCTGACTAAAGTTTTGATCAAAGGAGGGAGTTTTTGTCCCTAGCTAATGTCTTCTATATCTTACTAACCATCAAATCCTATTAATCCTACTTCTAAAGTCTTACTTTGTTTTCCATAATCAACACCTTACTAGAAAGTGTCATCATATCTCATGGGGACTACTGCAGTCATCCCTTCCCTGGCTGATCTTCCAAGTTCCCCACTTAGCCCTCTCCCGACTAACATAGCCTTTACACAGCAGCCAGAGTTACCTTTTGAAAACAGATATGGTCGTGTCATCACAATTTCTTTTGCAATTTCAGATCTCGCAAAGATTTTCTACTGATCTTCCAATAAAGACTACCTCCTTAATTGAATATGTTCTACTGTAATAGGTGGAAAGATGCTCTGGATCCTTGGCCCTGCCTAACCTGTCAGCATCACCTCCAGACACTTCCTGTCATTATGTCTGTTTTTATGCACCATTGCACTCATGAGGCTAGGTACATAGAATATGCTCTGCAAATAGTTCTAGAATGAATGAAAATAAGTACTGTTTTTTGCAATTTATGCATTCACAGTGCTTGTCAACCTGGTGGTCACATTGAAATGAAAGATGGACACTTCTTCCTGGAAAACTAAGAAAAAATGTAGAAAGAAGAAAATTTATCAATTTACAGAAAGGAGTAAGGCAGGGGCCAAATTTGAATTGAAACTCCTTTAAAACCCCAATTTTACATACTATTTTCTTCAAGACCTTTTCTATGCTATCACCCTATTCTTAGATCAAATTTGGTCTGGAGGTGTATTTTTAAATGGGTCAAATTAGATTTCTGAGCATGCTGCCAGACATTACTGGAAACTAGTCAGTAATTTTCCCCTACCCTGGACACATTAACTAGTTCACCTAATCTATTGCCAGAAGCATTATCTCCAGGATGTGTCCAGTCATGACTTGCTGTCTCGTGCTCTAATCTTCTCAGGCAATCTGAAACCTTTGGCTCCATACCGCAGTTCTGACTTTAGCTTCTGGCCTTGCACGTTCTCATAACCCACGGGAAATCTATTCCTCTGGTGTAAGCCTGGAGGCTATGTGACTGTTGCCTTCTGGCTCCACACACGACAACTGTGGGCAAGACTCTGGCTTGCTTGTGGCAACTTGGCTCTGCTGACTATCATTACCGGGGCCAGCAGTTCTACCCTGGGAAGGTGAATGGGTAGATAGCTGTTGCATTTTTATAGCATTCACAACTCTACCTAATGTAATTTATGATCGTGAAGATAAAAATGGTGTTGATTGAGCAGTGCATTTGATGATATAATCGACAAATCAGAATAAGTAGTCCAGCAAGTAATGTAAACTTATTTAATGAAATATCTGATTTTAATAAACACACTTAAATCTATTTGGAGATTAATTTATATAAGCCAGAGATAAGAACTGTCAATACATTGCCTTCCAATTTTATTTATAAAAATAGCTAAGATATCCAAGAAAGTGGCTCCAAGAGTGGCTCTGCCTTAAGGATTCTGTTTAATATCTGAAATACATCATTTTTCTCCCTCCATGGAAAATTCAGATGTCCCAAAAGCTCCAGCTCTTAGATTATCCTAATATTTCACCAAGTCCTAGATTATTCTCCAAAGAGCTCTTCTAGTTCTAAAATCCGTTATGTGCACCTATGCTTCATATAAATAGTTTTCAGTCTTTGCATTTGTGATTCTTTGGGAAGATATTCCTCAACTAAGAAAGAAGCAAGAGAATCTACTAGAAGATAGGTCATATTTAGGGCCTCTAGTCCTTGCTGCCATATCGGACCTTAAGATGATTTCCTCAGTAATCAGCAGATATTCTGATAGTAAACCTGTAGTATAATGATATTTCACGTTAATGGTTTGGTAACCATCTCCAGAATTTTTGGAACACAAATTAGAATGTCCCTTAAGATATCCTTCCCTCAAAGTTCACGTGAACATGTCAGCTTTGAAATGTTCAAAGTATTAGAGTTCCCAACCATGGTTTTTGGTTCCAGGATGGGCACCTAGATCAGGTCAAGTAAATGAAAGATACTGTTTGAACTTTGGCTTCTACTGTTAAGAGAGGCATGCTCACATTTCCTTTGGGTTTGCATCTGTGAACACAAACAAGGAGGTGTGGAGGGTCTTGTGGTTAGTAAGGAAGGCAGAGGCTGAAGGAGAACAAAATTGTTGCAAAATAAGGCAGAGCCAGGAGATGGAGTGAGTCTGGGAATGGGTAATTTCAAACTAGGGTTACCCCTAGACTTTTCAGTTATGAAAAACAAAGCAGTGCCCTTATTTGATTAAGCCAGTCTGCAGTGAGTTTCTTTTACCTGGAATCTCAAAATCCTAACTAAATCAAAACTATTTTATGTCTAAATTCCTCCAAACTTAAAAAGCATACTGTCTGCATAAGAGTCCACATCAGATTCTCTACCTTGACTATTGACACCAGCATTCACTCATGCATAAACTAGGCATATTATGAGGCATCCATTCCCAATTTTATCGACTTACTAGCTTTATAAAGTGGTTTTAATGCTCAAATCCTCAACATTTTATTATGAAAGTTTTCAAACATACACAACAGTTGAAAGATCTTCAACACACCACTGAGATCTTATGATTAACATTTTACTGTACTTGATTTATCCCATATCCATTCTTCCATCCATCCCTCTACCCATCTTATTTTGGGGCGTATTTCAAACTAAGTTACAGACATCATTACATTTCCTGCTAAACAGTTTACATTCAGTTCTGTTCTTAACTCAGTGAAATCTTCAGCATCTTGCCCTCACTAGACTTCGGTTTCTTAATATGAAAAGATGAGTGGGTTGTTTTAGATGACCTCCTAGTGCCCTCTCTTCCAGCTCTGACATTCTATAGTTCCCTGATATTTGCCTTTTTAATTGATTGACATGCTTGTGCAAAATGCCCTCTTGTAGGATTCAAAAAGGATTAACATGGAAAATACATTCTGTTTACCTATGCGATATTTACCTAACCAAAGCCTGTTTGGTTTAGAATTAACCCTGCTAACCAATCCTTTTTGATTTTGAGCCAAAGCAGATGTTTTCAGGGATCTAGGGAAAAAGAAAACAAAGTATCAGATGGATATTTTCAAAGTTATGGGAAGAGGAACATCTTATCCAGGAAAAAAGAAAAAGGAAAGGACATGCAATTGAAAATGAATTCTAATGAAAGATAAACTTGGCCAATCCTGGAGGGAGGGAGATCAAAAGTTTGATAAACAAGCAGCTGAACAGTGGAGGTCAGAGGTCTGAGGTCACGGAACCTGACAGCATTATCCCTTGTTTTGTTAATGTTGGCACACTTCAGCCAGATAGATTTTTAGACTGATGGTCTGCAGGGAGTAAGAAAATGACTTAAAACAAACAAACCAAAAGAAAGAAGATATTCATGAAAGTCAATCTGACAGAGAAGTGACTATTTCTTGGAACAAGGAACAAAAGGGAGAACTCCCACCCAAGGATAATTGTGGGAAGTAACCAAACAAAATGGAGTCTGCAACCCTGACCTACTGTGGACAGCCAACCTGGCCTGCTAAGCCAGGCTGTGTTGAAACAGTTCCAACTTCCCGTTCCCTTGGAGATCCCTGAAATGGCCCCCTAGGCAAGGATGCAAATTACTCATTGCTTTTCTGGGGCGGGGTCTCTTGCCATCTGCTGCAAGTACTATTCCCACTGAAGTAACCTTGTGCAGACTAAGCCTCCTCCCCAGATCCCACTCTTTTAACTACAAAGACTGGTATGGATTATTTTGAATAATTCAAGTCAGATTGAAAATATCAGTGAAATTCTTCATAACTGTCATCGGTTTCTATAAAAAAAAAAAAAAAACCTCTTTCATGCGACTCTCAACATTTACCTACATGTGTCAAATGGGATCACAGGGCTTTCTTGGGATGGCCTTTATGCATGCCAGATGATCAGTCCTATTAAATAAAGAAGAATATGAAAAGTCCTAAGTGTGTTTGGGATCAAAGAATCTGGATTAAAATGTGATGTCTGGTTATTTGGTCACAGTTCATCAGTTTCAGATCTAAACTAGGAAGAAGTAGTCATTCACATGCCATTTGCATTAGGGAAATAATACTGTGGAAAATCTAAAAATAATCAGGAAAACTGCATCTCAAATAGTATTTCCCTTTTTCCATTTTAACACTCTATTGCTTATGATGATGGCTCATTAGGCACTGTCAAACATTTCAGAACCTAATTCTCAAGCTTATTTGAAAATAGCTACACTAATTTGGCATTCAAATATCCAGTTACTGTAGACATGCCTAAATTTGTTAACCTTCTTACATAAACCATATTGATTCAAGTCTATGTCTGTGTGTATATTACATTTTTGCCTTAACTGTATTTCTGAAAAAAGGAGACAGAAGTGTGAGATTGTATGAAGCCACAAGGATATGACTTCAGAATAGAGTTGTGTTCTAGAATTGCAGCCAGAATATGCAGTATAGATTATGGAAATTAGCAGCTGTGTGATCTCTTCATTTGATTGTTTCTTATTAGCAACATGCTTGATTAGCCCAATACCCTTTTAAATGGAATTACAAAATAATTATGTGTTCTGCCTCCAAAACCCTTTATTGAGAATGACAATAAACTGTCCAATAATGAAATCAGTGCATAATACATATATATGATTATTAAATGCTTATAAATGATCAGTTAACACTACATGTGTTTATTACATAGTGAAACAAGTGTTGACCCATCTATTTAAGCAACCGGGGAGCATTCATCTTTGCTGAAGTCATCGTTTCATCTTGGGAAAACTCTGCTAACGTATCAGCCAGCCAGCCAGCTAGCATATCATCTTTCGTCTGCATTTATTAACAGCTTAGAATGTCCATCTGTTGTCCTTAGTAAATGGAACTCTATGAAGAAAGCATTCATTGAGTCTATCTATATATAACTGTTCTTTTTATGGAGAAAAGCTCCTTGGAATGTTGTTCATAAATTAAAAACAAGGAACTAGTGTTGGTCAGAGTGAAATCACTGAAGTCGGCAAACTTTCAGATGACATGCAGCAGACTCCTCTCATCCTGGCTGAAGATAAATACATTTGTTTCAGATCCAGAGAATATTTTCCCCAAATGTCTCAAGTCATATTTATTGGGTTTAACGTATGGTATAGAATAGAATGAAAGAAAAAAATGAGGAGTCTTTCACGTGATTTGTGTTCAAATAACTTCATGTTCCAATTTGATTTTGTGTTTGGGGTTAGAAGTAGAATTGATAACATTACAAGGATATCCGTGCTGTACAGTAGTTCTACCAAAAATTTTAGCTGAATTGCTTGTGGTCAAGCCAAGGTAAAGCTGTGGTTAGAGTGGGAACATCTGATGACATTACAGTGAAGAGAACCAAGGGAAAGTATGAGGGCTCCAAGCACATAGAAGTGGATCAGATGGAAGTGTTGGATGAAAATAATAACAACACAATAGAGTCACAAGGAACATAACTTCTGTTGGAGCTAAAACAACCCTATCTTAAATTAGGGTTAGGGATTAAAGTTAGCACACAGGTATCATTTTACTATCTCCACTTGAACATATTCTTTTGATATGCAGTACATAGAAAGGAAAAAATAACTATAAAAGTCATTGCTTGGAAGCCATAATTACATCACCTTAGTCTGATGCCATGGAGTCTAACAGCAATATAATTAGTGTAATTATGTTGATCATGGTGGTGATACAAAGGGATAGATTTCTGGAAATGTAAGCTGTTGACATGCAACATGATATATAAATGGAAGAATAGCATCTAGATATAGATAATTTTGAAAAATAACTATTAGATAAGAATACATCATTTCTAGTAGAAAAGAGACAAATTTGATTTGGAGACATCAGCTGCAAATTTAGCATAATAAGATTCTCAATTCATGCTACATATAATAATTCAGTCTGAAGTATGCTTGACAAATTAGCAGTACCTCTTTCTGGTTGCTTATTTGACTTGGAAAGAGAATTTGATAAGTGTTAGTTTTTAATAAAAATGATCAAAGGTTGATGTCTGTAACTTGCCCACAAGTCACTTTCATATGCTTATTTCTTTCAATTCCACCTCCATTCATCTCTTCCTTTGAGAGGTGAAACAAAGGGAAAACTAGGTCATGATAAAGTGGATATTTTATTTCACCTTAAGTCAGCTTCACAAAATCTTCCAGTTTTAGATCAGCATTTTCCCCCCTAACAGCGGGTCTACCATTGATAGTAAATAATGATAAAAATGCAAATCAGGATTCAACTTTTTTTGATAAACAATTGAAGACTCTCCATTGACATATAATTCAAAGTCATTTAAACTCAATATTGGTAAATATTTACACTTCTGTAATATCTGTGAATGCTCATCCTTATAGCACTACATATTATTGTGCTTGTGGAAAGAAATTACTTAACAGCAATTTCATTTGCCTTAATCTCTCATCTTCCCCCACAGGAAACATTCATTACCACTGGCAGACCTAGCTAACATAGAAGAAAATGGAATTAAATTTATGTGTCAACTTGTAGTAGTAATCTTTTAATAAACGTCTACAGGCATCTTATAGATGGTACACAGCTGCTTCTTCAGTGAACAATAAATAATAGAAATAATAGAATGTATTTGTGTTCTCACTTTATCCTTGCTTATCTTGTTCTCTTTCACTTTGCTTTTGAATTCTGCTTATCTTGGCTACAGTATGACATGATCTGTGGCCACATAGGAGAAGGGATCCATTAGGCATCCAATTGCATCTGAATCCAGATTTTGTTTCCTGAAGTTGATTTTCTAGACTGATAATTAACACCATGGGTTCGTTTTCCATATAATCCATGATTCACTGGGTAGTTGTAATTTCTCCTCAGAAAATACCCTGCGAATTGAAAATTAAGAAAGGAATTTGTATTTTTCAACTCTTCTTCTGTATTTTCTTCTGTATTTTTAAACTAAACTCAGATACTCATAGTCAGAGACCTGAGAGACAGTTATCCATGACTACTTTCCCCCATCCTCTGCATCCTCAATCAATCACTAAGCCCTGTTGGTTTAGCTCCTTAAATACTTCTAGAAACTGCCCTCTCTATGCCATCTGGACTATTCAGTATCCTCCTTTGGGCCTCCTCTTCTCTCAGATATAAGACTGCCAGTCTCCTAAATGGTCTTCCTGTCTCTGATCTTATCTCTCTCCAATTTATACTCATGATACCAGTGTGATGTGTCTTTTAAAAATTCTCCTGCCACTGCCTCCTGCTGTACATTACCTACAGTAGTAAGAGAAGGGATATCAAGTGTCTGTAGGGGCCAGGCAGACAATCGAAATTAAGTAGATCTGGCCTCAGGGGAAGACAATGGCAAACTGGAGAGTCCACAGACTATTTAAAGAAGGCAAACACAATTCATCTCCAGTTAAATGTTGGCAAGTAATTCATTTTTCTTAAACCTCTGGGGGTAGGGAAAACAAAATATATTTGCAGGCTCCTGGGACAGTGAGCGACTAGTCTGTGACATCTATCCTCCAGGATAAAATCTGAGTCGCTTAATGTGGTAAACAAAGTCCTTCATGAACACTTTCAGGCCCACGTTTGAGCCTTGTTTCTTGTAGCTCCTGTCGGTTCTAACTACAAAAATAGCTTTTGAAATCCTTCTATTTCTCTCCATCCCCAGTGCTACTCCCCTATTGCAGGCCATAATAATCTCTCCCCTGGATTACTACAATACCTCTTAACTGGTTTCTCAGCTTCAAATACCTTCTCATTCCAAACCATTTTTCAAACTGTGATCTTTATAAATGTAGCAGTGTGATTTATTGAGAATTTCATATAGCAGGGCAACCTATTGAGAAATTACCTATTGCTTTGTTTCCCTCTTCTGCAACTCATCTGGAAGGGATAAAAGGCATTTTCCATCTCCCAGGAGGAGTAGGTAGGGCTGTGTGTTCTAAGAGGGATGCAACCAGCAACTCTCAGCAGACTGTCTCTGCTGGCCTGACTAGGGAACTGTGCTGAGGAACTCACTGGATGCCAGGGGACACTAACCTTATGGAACTCAACAACATATTACCAATGAAGAACCAGTGCCTGCAGAGCAGAAAGTTGGATATCAGTGAGTTCAATTAGGCTAGTATTTTGCAACCATCTCTATGCCTAGATTTTATTACAGTGCCTAGTATTCAATATCTCCTCAGTAAATACTGGGGATTTCATGAAGGTTTGGGCCAAAATATTGTAAGGCTCTTTGAGAAGGTATGAATCCCCTCCACAGACATTTTGACATAGATTGCAAACTTCATGGACTATACCTTCAATATCATTTGTAGACCTGTTATAGACTTAGCTTTATGGAGTCAGAAAATTCTTTTTTAAAAAATTTTTTTTAGTTGTTGATGAATCTCTATTTTATTTTCTTATTTATATATATGTAGTGCTGGGAATCAAACCCAGTGCCTCACACATGCCAAGCAAGTGCTGTACCACTGATCCACAGCCCCAGCCCTAGAAAGTTCTTAAAACCAGATAAATCCCCGTACTTATTGGTGACAAGTGTTCTTTCAATGTCTAAAGGGGTTGAAACCTAGAGAGAGACCAAAGTGACCAAACAAAATTATCCATATGCTTGTGAAAAATAACAAGAACTTAAGAACAAGTTTTGCTTAAAAGAATCAAGTTCTGTTTCTCCTTGAGAAGAAGTTATTGCAGTTCTATCTTCATAACTTAAGCACAGGTTTCCTTAGCACTTTGTAACTTAGAACATTGTAGTTTAGAAACATACATGGCTTTAGTCAAATTTGAATTTTTTGTCAGGGATGAGCAAATAGTTTCATTTTACATGCTAACTCTGAAAGGGAATCCCTGTATTTTGTAGTCCCTATAAATTAGTAAACAAATGTTAGGCACTATGCTTAGAAAGATTTTGAGGGTAAGTGAAGAATCAGTAAGGAAAAGTATACAGTCACAGTGGAATATCAACCATAGACCTGAGACTGGAAATGAACTGAGCATACTTGATCCAGATGTTCCTTTTGGGCTAAATATCGCAGCAAGGATCACATACCCCCTTCTCCTTGATCACATATGGGCTACATGTATTCCTTGGCCACATATTCCTCATCCTACCTACATTAAGGAATTCTCACCCCTTTATTTTTTTTTCTCCACAGATGTCTGGGAAGATGTTATCATATTATTTGGTCTTTAGCAAATCACTCTACTTCAATTGATAGGTTAAAAACAATGACCTTCTTGAAAGGTAGGAGACCACTATATACTCAAGGGTGAGCACACTCACCAGTTCTAACTGAGCCTAAGTTACTTGTGGTCTAGTAGTTAATCAATGGGTTCTGAAAGGTAATAATATAGACTTTCAGGTCTGACATTTTGGCTGAACTACCTTACTCTAAACCTCCTTATTCTCCTCTGTATAGTGGAAATAATTATCCAAGTTGAAGCAAATTGTTTTGAGGACTAAGTTAAATAATATACAGTTCTTAGAACAGTACCTGGTAGGTAGTAAGTACTCTATTAATGAAAATAACCATACTAATGTATTATTCAGTAATCATTTTAGAAGATACAAGGCAACAGAGAATAATTTGAATAGAGAGTTTGCTTTAACAAGAGCATCAAATTTATCAAAAAAATCAGAGATCATTAGATTCCATATGTTCAATACTATATTTCTTTCCAAATTGAATATGGAGAATAATTTCGTAGTATAAAAGTATATTGTATTTATTGCTCTCTTGATTTTTATCATAACTGCCTAACTGTATAAAATCTGCTTTTACTTTATTATGAAGCTGTTATTTTCAACATTTATCTTAAGAAGTCATTTGGATTTGTTTTAAAACATCATGGAGGCATTTCGAAAATAAAAACAAAAAACAAAAATCAAAAATCAAGTGTCAAGATGAGGCCTTTATATAAATCACCGTGGCTGAGTTAACTGCTGCCACACTGAAACTTTCTAATTTTTCCACTTTGGGACTCACACTCTTGAGATATTTTCTAATTGAGACCGTATGACCACCCTGTGAGGTGGGCATCAATAGCATGGTGTAGCAATGAGGAAAGTAAATCTGGCCCTGTTGTTTACATTCTGTCCTCTGCATCTCCAGAGTGATTCCCCAGACAACAAGCTCAGCAAATGCTTAATGCTGAGTGAGGGGGTGAGTGAGCCAGAGATCAGAAAGTGCAGGTGGCTCAGTAGTCTGGATTTGGGGACTGTAAATCTGCCAAAGAGGACGTTTCGGTCAGTCCCTGGTCTTTAGTTAGGGCCACACCTAAATCTGTCTCCAATTAAAAGATTATTCTGATTTCAATTTTCTTTAATTGTATCTCCAAGAACATAATGGCTTTTAGGGATAAAAACAGCAGCTGGCATAAAGAAAGAGAAGAACAATAGTTTTTCTATATAAAATAAAACTAAAAATGGATTGACTGTTCGAAATACAGAATGCCCAATCTTCTGTTTTGAACTTCAAACCCAAGCCTCTCACCTGTAAATTGAAGGTAATGATTATTCTTGCCTCACAGTTTTCTAAATGGAATTAAACGGTGTACATAAAAGTCATCTAACACGTAGTTGCTAATAACATGGTACATGTTCAAAAATGTTAGTATACCTTCCCTGAAATTTCATTTGGAAAAATGAAAATGGCAAATGAATTTTTAGGAATGAAACAAACAAAAAAAACAAAGAAAATTCACATTCAGTGATGGGGAAAATTTAAAGCTGTGAGTATATTTCAAGTAGTTTAACCTAAAAAACCTGTTGAGACAACAGAAAAGAAATTGAAAATGGAACAACCAAATTGTCATGTGTTTTAAATAAAACAGTAGCGTTAAGATGCAGTATCCATTATTGGCAGTCAACAGGGCCTTCGAAGATTTCACTTGTCTCAATTATCTGATGGGATTGATCAATATAAATTACAGAGATACTGCATTTCACTTAGATTGGCATCTACACAGTATCAAAATGAGCACACCTGTGTGTGTACATGTGCACGTGCTCCCAAGAACTACTTAGTTAACTCAAAGAAACTGTAAATATTTTATTTGCAAACTCAGATTGTTTCCATGGACCCCCTCCATAATCATACTGTACAGTGCAAGGGCTTTCACGATACTCAGTCATTTTTGGCAGCAGCTACTCCCAGTCTTTAGAGGCTGCCAGATCCCTGGCAGTATAAGAAGAGTTCTGGCCTCATATACAAGAAATACAAGGTCTTCATTATACCAGAGTTTAATACTCACAGCCAGAAGGCTTTATATACAATGTACACACAGAAACTCTGTCTTGCCTTCAGACTGAACAACTGTTTTTTTCTGTGGTGTGTTGCAAAACTGCCATAATTACATGGATAGCTACAGAGACTCACACTCAAAATCAAAACAGACAAACCAATTAAATATATTTCACAAACAACTTTCAAAATGAGTCAAATCTAACCAAAATACCCTACTAACTGACTTACATATCTACATGGAGACACTGATATTTTCACTGATTTAAGAGAAACTTTCTCTTTGTGGTACTGAAATATAAACAGAGAGGCCTTCCTTTAAGGAAACCTGTTATAAAATTTAGATTTGTAGCTTAGAAATATGGGGTACTTGTGTTTTTAACATATTTTATTACCCTGAAATTCTGTTGATATAAACACACAGGGTCATTGTGACTACCTTTAAGTATTTTTGAGTTTCCAAAGCACTTTCTTAGAACTGATCTACTTTGATCTTTAAAACAATCATATGAAGAAGTAAGGCAAGATTTACTATTTTATTTGTTTGAGTCTCAGGGAAGTATCTGTATCATTGGTTTTATATATGGATAAGTCAGGACAAGATGAACCCCAAGATTTTATTCCTAGTCAAGTATCATGATTCCTTGTCCAGTGCATATGAAAAGGATTCAGTTGAATCAACATTGTCTATTGATGTTTCCAGGAGCACCTATAGGATTTAATCAAGCATGATTGAAATATTCATGCTCCACTATCCCTTCTAGGATGAAGGGGCTTCAGAAAAATTCATTTTATACATATGATATGGAAGTCCCAGACATAGACCTCTGAGCTCTATGTGGGATGATAAAAATAGTTGAATCATGGACAAAATATTGGCTCCAGAGTAGGAAAAAAGAAGTAAATAAATCAAAATGAATGCATATTTGAGTGGCATTAATATTATGATACTTTTATGGTTTAGATGAGGTGACCCCCAAAAGGTCATATGCGAGACAATGCAAGAAGGTTCAGAGGAGAAATGATTGGGTTGAGAATCTTAACCCAATCAGTGAATTAACTCCTGATGGGATTAACTGAGTGATAACTGAAGTGGTAGGGTGTGGCTGGAAGAGGTGGGGATTGGGGCTTGGCTTTGGGGTTTATATTTGTATCTGGCAAGTAGACTCTCTGCTTTCTGATCATCATGTGAGCTGCTTCCCTCTACCACACTCTTCTGCCATGATTTTCAGCCTCACCTCAAGCCTCAAGGAATGGACTTGACCTTCTATGGACTAAGATTTCTGAAACCCTGGGTCCTCAAATAAACTTTTCCTCCTCTACAATTGTTCTGGTTTGGTCCTTAAGTCAGAGCAGCAAAAATGCTGACTAAAATAGATACCTAATCACTTATAACTGAACTCAACTTCAATACATAGATATAAAAATATTAATGTAAATACATTTAAATATGTTTGGTATGACATGAGATGAGACATCTAAAAGTAAGCATACCTGGGACATACCACGTCTTAAAGCAGTCCAATTGTGAGAAGTGAGTATAGGAATTGGGTAAATAGTAAAATCTTATTTTTTTTTCTCTGCCTGGGAGATGTCAGGAGCTAATTTTTACACATGTCTCAGTAGCTTGAAATACAGCATGGTAGGCTACTCCAGAGTTTGGGACAAAGGTGAGAGAGTGCTATGAGGCTATTGAATTATTACTCATATTCCCTTGAGACCAGGGTTGTTAATTTAGTAAGGAAAAAGTCAAGGCACTCAGTTCAACTTTAATTTCAGATAACTGGGTGATTTTTTAATATAAGTACTTCAGCATAAGTATACATATTCTTTAAGTATAATCCATATTTGTCAGGTATTTATGCTATAAATATTTGTTTTTAGTAGAATTTGAAATTTAACCAAGTCTCCTATATTTTATCTCAAAGTCCTATTTGAGACATTTCAGTCTTACTTAAGTTTATAGACATTTGAGATTCTTGAGGTTATGGCCAGATGGATTTGTTACTCTATATTTTAGGTATTAAATCAGTGCCATCTATACATGTGTATGAAAACATCACACTGAACCCCATGAATACGTAGGATTAATACATGTTAATAAGAAAGTTTAAAAGCAGATGTTTGAAGATGACCACTTTCCTACACTGTGTTGCAGGCAGTTTGGCTCATAGGGTTCTGGTTGCCCTTGATACATGAAGATTCATTGGACTGTAAGCTTCTTACAGGTAAGATCATTTCTCACTTTGCTTGGAATACCCAAAGACTTGCACTGTGTCCAGAATACTGATAGTATGGACTTTGAAATCAGACAGACCTGAATTTAAATCCAATTTTGATTCCTATTCAATTTATGTTTCTTTGTTGCATGATTTTGGGGAGTAATTTGTTTTTCTGTACCTCAATTTCCTCATGGTAAAAATGGGATATGAATACCTATGAAACATGCAGAATCTTATCAGGGTTGAGTGAAATGAATATATGTGTTGGTCCTGATAAATTATAATTAGTCAATGTATGGCAGTGAACAACCAGTAGCACTCATTAGCCCCATCATAGACAGTTTTCTCCCTTTAAGTACTTATCAGCAAAGGCAGCATGATGGTAAATGTAACAGAAAAACTGTCATTAAAGTGATTAATTTCCCACCAGTTAAACTTCGGCCATGGAGACTTGCTCAATTGCAATCGTAAGAATTTTGATTTGGGTTTCCTTTACACTTGGGAGGCAGCATTAAAACTAGTAAAGTACTTCCTTGCCTATGAAAATGTAGTCAAATCCTCCTGGCTTTAGGTGCAAGGACCACCCAACTTGAATTGGCTTCTCTAAAGCAGAGATTTGGGCAATCTGGAATATAGTATGGTGCCATCTCTGTTCTCTTCTTGGGTAGCGTAGCAAGAATGTAAGAATGAATATTTTCAATATACAAACAAGCTATGTTTGGAGAAGGTAGACACTATCTTAAGTCAAAGATTTAGGACTAGTCATTCAAAATACAATCAGTTGGCCCAGAAAAAAGAGCAGAAAAGTGGTTATCTGATGCTGCTAGGGAGACAGGAAGGGATGGGGAAAGGGGAGTTTGATCAAAGGGTATGAGGTTTCAGTTACACAAAAGAAATAACTTCAGAGATTTATTATGCTGCATGGTGACCACAGTTAAGAATGATGTATTGTGTGCTTTGAACTGGTGAAAGAATAGATTTTCAATATTCTTACCACAAAACATCAGGAATATCATAGATATGTTAATTAGCTTGATATAATCCTTCTACAATGTATATATAGATCCAATCACATTGTCCTCAATAAATACACACAATTATTATTTGTCAATTAAAAATAACTAAATAAACCTGGTGTGATAGCACACATCTGTATTCCCAGCTGCTCGGAAGGTCGAAGCAGGAGGATCCTGAATTCAAAGCCAGCCTCAGCAACTTAGTGAGACACTTAGCAACTTAGGAAGACCCTGTTTCTCAATAAAATATTTTTTTAAAAAAAGGATTGGAGATGTGGTTTAGTGGTTAAGCACCCCTGGGTTCAATCCCTAGTACCAAAGAAAAGCAAAAAACAAAACAAGACAAAAAACACTAAATAAATAAATAAGAAAGAAAAAATGGAAATTCAAAGGACCTCATGTTGGGAGGTTCTATAGTGAAGATTTCAAATTCTTACTTAAAAATTCATGATGCATTGAAAACATCTTTCTTTATATACTTATATTTCTTTTTCCCCTTATTTTGCTTTTAGCTAACAGATATAAATTGTACATATTAATGGGGTTTAGTTTGATATTTTAACACATACATCGAAAATGCACTAGACAGGGTAATTAATGGTGCCATCTCTTTAATTTCTTCATTTTGAGCCTTCATGCTCCTCTCTTATAGATCTTCATAAAATATATACTGAGTTATTGTGAACTATAGTTATCTAATTGTGCTGCAGAATACCAGAATTTATTCCTTCTATCTAACTGTTTTTTGTACCTGGTACCCTACCCCTTCCCCCACCCTCCTCCTTTCTATTTCTTAAGAAGTCCTCAAGATTTTAAACCAGGCTGATTGGCATCCAAATGGTTTCTGCCAGCTGTGCGCCTATTGGCCTAGGAGAATTGATTTTTAAATTTTTCAGGAATTGTACAAGCTGATTCTTAAACCTTTGATAGCTTGAAATCTGCTATGATGGTGCTATTTATACCCACCAAGGAAATCCACATAAGTAACAAAATACCCCCAACCTGTCTGCTAATATGCTCCTGTTTTCTTCATCATACCCAGCTATAAGGAAAATTGTCTTGGAACTCTTCTTTCGAAGATCTTCCATAAGCTTATTAGAAAATAGCACAATCTCTTCTTATTCTCTCAACTGGTGAGAAGAATGTACCAAGAGGAAATGAGCTAGAAGTAATTGTGTTAAAGTCTCTATACAGGAAGCTGCAGAGTACACAGTTTGTTAGTGGATTCCAAATTACTATTATTACTTATGGCTGGCACTTTTTCAGTTTTTAGTATGTGCCAGGTCCTGTACCTGACTGAAGCAGTATGCAGTATATAGAATAATGTGCTATCCTCACAATAATCACATGAGATAATTAGCTGCATTCTACAGTTATGAGTGAATGACATTCAGAAAAGTTGGGAACTTGTGAATGGCCACAAGTCAGAAAGAAGCAAGAGTTGAGATCTGAATGCTGATCTCTTCCTCTGCCAGATCTCTGTTTTTCTGATTCTACTAGGTATTGACACATCTGTCAGTGCTGAGACAGTGATGTACATATAATAAAATTTCAATAAATATTTATAGAATAAAATCATATGTTTTAATGTCCACGTTATTTAACCTCACACCTAATTTAAATACTGTGAGCTCCCAGTTACAGTGTTTTATCTAATTTCTATAACCTCAACACCTAGCAAATTCCTGGACACAAAATTCTGGTGCTGACCAAGCATTTCTGAATCACAATGAATTTGTCAACTTTCACAAACAGAAGGTCAACTTATAAGAAAAGACTGGAGCTGGTCTCTGAACTGAACTTAGCCACAGTGGAAGCTGTCATGGGCTTGCTGAAGCTCTGTCATCCTAAACCTTCTTTAAACTAGCAGTTACTGGAAAAGGGCAGAATGTTGACTGCAGCTCCTTTGGTGCTGCTATACTGTTCTATTTCATATTTTCTGTAAGAGAAGGAAAAGGAAAGAAAACTAATATTTATTGGTGAAAGTCACTTAAAGATATTATATGTGCATGTAAAGAAACCCTAAATTGGTAGGTGCTCTGATTACTCGAATTTTACACATGAGAAAACTGAGACTCAGGGAGGTGAACACATTTGGAATTGAAAGCAATAGATCTGGAAGATAAACCCAAACTCCTCCACTTGGACTCTGGCAATAACCATACCAGCCGCCTTTACTGCTTACACCTATTTTTTGTCCCAACTCCTGTTCTGAATTAAACCAAAACTTAATTTTCTTTAGTTCTTTTATCTCTAACTGCCATCCCCTTTAACTCAAGACATTAAGAGGAGGGGTCTGTGCTACCTAATGAAAAGGTCTCCATCTAGTGGCTGCAAATCAAACTGCGATCAAATGCCCCAAAGGTGCTTCTTGAGTCAGTGATCCTAAGGCTAAGGATTCACATTTATATTCACTGGTGCCTGACCTAAAGCAGGGCAGAGTGAGTGAGGCAGTTGCCCGGGATGCAAAACTTAAAGAAGAGCCAAAAAAACTCAGCAATCAAGGTAAACAACATATTAATTCAATGCTTAAAAAATCCAAATTAATCCAAATAATCCACAATGAACAAAATATAAAAATGTTCAATAAGGACAGAATTAGTGTTGCTGATTTTTCCATTTGCCTCAGGCTTCATTATGGGTCTACACAGCACTAGATTGGTGTGAACAGTGTGGAAAGTTCATAAAAACTTTCTTAGCTTGTAACCACACCAAGGTCAACTGCCCTGGCTTAAACATCTAGTACATAATATCAGACAATAGCAATCACATGCCTGGAAAAACCCCTATTCCAAGGATTTCAGGCATTATTGAAAATCAAGATGAACGATGAGTAAGGGACATCATGCCCAACGATCTAAGTTGTCATAGTCCAGATGACTAACCTAATTGTGTGTTAAGGCACAACTTTAAGGTGACCCTTTGATCTGACTGTTCTGCTGCCATGAAAACAAACAAAATGCCTGTTCTGTTATGTACGATTCAATCTACTATTGTAGTTGACCAATTATTTTAAAATTGAGTATTTTAGTGCAAATATGTCAACAGTGAATAATTGAATGAAGAACACTTGATTAGCAGTTAAAATCTGTAATTAAATTTGAACTAGCAATGTTCTCACAGGCTCTAGTTAATTGGTTACAAACATAGCACTGTTGGTATTTTTAAAGGGAGAAGTCCAAAGAACTTTTGCTGGAAGTCAATCAGTCCTGTGTTCCAGAGTTAGTGAGCATCTCTGAAAATTATTTACGTACACACTGTCAAATACCAGGAAGAAAAGCAAGAAATTCAGTCAGTCATCTGGATGTTTGTTTTTCTTAGCTATCAGCTATACTATTTGGAAAGAGTTGTTGTATTTTCTGACATTCTCAAGAACTATTAAATGCTACTGTCTATACACCAAGCACAGTTTTAAACTGGTTTATAAATAATGCAAACTCACGACTTTCTCTGTTGCGATTTCAAAAAGTTACATGAACTTTGTCAACATTGGCATCTATTTACTCCATCTGAACAATGAGTAATGTGATTTATTTTAGGGACATAATTAGGCAATTGATCGTTTGAAGCCAATGCTTTACTATTAATGAGCTTGTCTAATTGTAGATTCCACAGAGCTAACTGACCCAGGTAACACCACTGTAGACTTAACTGAAACCTGGAAATATTCTCACAGATGAACTGCAGGGGAGAGTTGCCATGGTGACAGCAACAGGCAGGCCCAGGCATCTTTATGTAGACTTTAAAGTAGAAGAGATGAGGGAGCAAGGAGAAGCTGCAGCAGCTTGGTAAAGGTTAGACCTCCATTGAGATTGAGTTTGAAGGAAGAAAAAGTAATGGAGACTTCTGCTGCTACCTGATACTGGGCAGAGCATCTTTATATTGAGCATCTCTGAGACCCAATAGTAGGAGTGATTTTCTTTGAAGACTGTTGACAAAGAAATTCTATGGGGTTAATGATATACCTAAGATATTGAGTCCTTGTAAAATTAAGGATACAAAAGAATATTCTTCCCAACAACTGATTTGTAAGAGACATGTTAGTGTACAGACATAAAACTGAATTTCCTTAGATGGGTTTCATCATTTCTCCTTAGTTTTAGTAATATAAATAAAACAATATACAACAAAATACACATGCTACCCAAAGTTACAAAATATTTACACATTAGCAGGACACACACAGGAGATCCTCCCCTCTTTCCTGGTTGTGAATGAATCAAGGTCAAGGATCAGATCTTCGATTTTTCTCTCCCAGACACCTGCCCAGTGAGTGCTCAATAATGCTCTTTAACTAAAGCAAAGATTCAATCCTGTAAACCCTGCATTCACATAGTCTGTATCTTAGCTTAGTTTAATTCTTTCCTTTTGAAAACTCTCAAAGGAGGCTAAAACCACTTCCTTCTTGAAGCTGCACAGTCCCTATCAGAATATCCACAATTATCATTATTATTCAGTGTCATTTTTTGTTGCTATTCGAAACCGGATTTGGTGTCAGATTTTAACTACTCTGTAGTTCATGGACTATTAAAGGAACTTCCCTTTTGGTTTTTTGTGAGTGGACAAGACAACAGCAGCCTGTCATATAAACGTAAGTCTAAAATGTCAGAGATACAGGGAGCTTGGCGATTTCCACACTTTATAGATAAGGATTGTGTTAGTCAGTGTTTTGTTGTGACTAAAAGACCTGACAAAAACAACTTAGAGAAGGAAAAGTTTATTTTGGTTTATGTTTTCAGAGGTTCAGTTCATGGTCAGCCAGCTCTACAACTGTGGGCCTCAGGTAAGGAAGAATGCCATAGCAGAAGGATGTGGTAGAAGGAATCTGACAGCAGCCATGAAGCAGAGAGAACCTGAGTGCAAGGAGCCACGAAAACTGTAATTCCCCCAGTGACTTACTCCCTACAGCCATGCCCTCCTCTCACCACCCAGTAATCAACTTAATTTTTATTTTATTTATTTTTATTTTTTGATACCAGGGATTGAACTCAGGGGCACTTAACCACTGAGTCACATCCCCAGCCCTATTTATATTTTATTTTGAGATAGGGTCTCACTAGATTGTTGAGAGTCGAGGGTCTTGCTAAATTGCTAAGGTTGACCTCAAACTTGCAATCCACTTACCTCAGCCTCCTTCAGCCACTCACATAAATTATTAATCCCCTAAATGGATTAATCCATTGATGAGGTTACAGTGTTCATAATCTAATAATTTCACCTCTGAACATCCCTACATTGTCTATCACATGCACTTTTGGGGACAGCTAATATCCAAACCATAACAAGGAGAATGATGGTCAGAGATGTTTTCAAAGTCCCAGAGTGTGTTCTTTCTGGCTCTGGCCTCATAGGAGTTTTCCCAACATATTTTGAGCTCCATAATTCAATTTAGTAGCACAACCCTAGCTGAGGTTAATGTCAAATATTGGCCTCCTTTATCATTTGTTAATGTAATCTGCAAAGTGTGAAGGTTAAGAAAATGGACAATGTCTACAAACAAATTTGGGTTTTGATCCTACCTCCATCATTTGCAAATTGCATGATCTTGATTGAGTTGGCTAAATCTGTAGACTTTGATATTCTCATGTGTAGCATAGTAATAATAATACCATCTACCTCGTAGCTGCACTGAGAGATTTAAATGGGATTCTCTATGTGAACTGTTTCTTCCATCCATCTTCTTTTCTTTAGCAAGAATTTACCAGGCACCTACTGCATAGAGGTACAATTCTAGGTGTTGGGGAATACAGCAGTAGACCAAACAAATTCTCTGACTTCATGTAGCTTGCATTGTAGTAGCAAAGACAGCACTAAAACAGGTAAAATGGGTAGTATGTTGGAGAGTGATACACTATAGGACCAATAAGTAAGGGAAGAGGTAGAGATCAAACAAAAGTGGTACATGGGAGAGGGCATCCTAATTATATGGAGTGTTCAGAGATGGCTGCGTTGACTCTATGATAATTGGATAAAAACCTTAAAGAATATGAGGGGGCAGGCCATGTGTGCTGGGTGGAGCATACCAGGCAGAGGAAACAGTACATGTAATGACTCTGAAGCAACAAGTTTGAGGTTTTCAGGAAGCTTAAGGAAGCCACACTGGCTACATCTGAATGACCTTGGTGGAGGGAAGAAAGGTAGGAGATGAGGTCAAAAGAGGATAATGGAATTTGGTCATAAGTGCTTGGTGGTCTGCTGTAGAAACTGATTTTTATTTCTTGTACTTTAGGAGTCTTGTTAAGGAAGGCAGTTCCTGAATATACATGTTGAGTATTAAGCCTACATTTATTTTATTAGGTGCAGGATCTCTGGTCTAATTCTGAGGTCCTTGATCACATTGAGTTGAGCATTGAGATAGGGGTTTAGTTTCATTCTGTTGCATATGGATTTCTAGTTTTCCCAGCACCATTTGTTGAAGAGCCTATCTTTTCTCCAATGTATGTTTTTGGCACTTTTGTCTATTATGAGAAAACTGTATTGATGTGAGTTTGTCTCTCTGTGTCTTCTATACCCTTTGTCTATCTACCCACTTTGGTGCCAATACCATGCCATTTTTCTGTAGTGTAAGTTGAGGTCTCATTAAGGATTGCTTTAACTATTCTGGGCCTCTTTTTTTTTCCAAATGAATTTTAGGACTGTTTTTTTCTAATTCTGTGAAGAATGTCATTGGTATTTTAATGGGGATTACATTGAATCTGTATAACACTTTTGGTAATATGGCCATTTGGAAGATATTAATTCTGGATATCTAACAACATGGGAGGTATTTTCATCTTCTAAGGTCTTCTCCAATTTCTTTCCTCAGTGTTCTATAGTTTTCACTATAGAGGTCCTCAACCTCCTTCATTAGATTAATTCCCAAGTATTTTATTTTAATTTTTTGAGGTTATTGTGACTGGGACTGATTTAGAGCAAATTATATTCCATGCTTTTATAATTACATCCAAATGAATTTTAGTTATGGATAACTAAAAAGAACCAATAAAAATCTTAAGATATGAGAACATTATAAAGCATTCCTTTTACTAAGAAAAAAAGATACAATTTTACAAAGGGGTCTCATTTACCATCATTTTTACTGATTATGATCTCCTATAAAGACCAAACCTAAATGCCAATTATATTAAAAAGTCACTTTTACTCTGAATGAGATGGAACATCATTGAGAAGTTTTGAAGGAGAGGTATGACCTGACGTGACATGCTTTAAGACATGTCAGAGAATCACCTGGGATACTTAGTGAAAATGGACTGTTACATGGCAAGAGAAGAGTAGGTGGGCTGGGTAGAAGGAACTATAGCAGTTTCCTTAAGAAACTGCTCCAGAAATCATAGGTGAGGAGGGTGATGGTTCTCACTAACTGCCAGCTATTATTGGCTGTATAAGTTGTCTTTTATAAAAGACAAAAAAGACTAAATTTTAAAATGTAACACAAAAACTAAGAACTCAGTATTGTAGAATAAAAAAATCTATGACAGCACAAAGCAGCTCCTGCATCTTTGGGTATATAATAGCTTTGCCAGTGCAATACCAAAATAGCTGGTGGGAAAGTTTAAATTTTAGTCATCGGATAAAAAATAACATAATAGGATACGTTTGTTCAACTATTTGTAGCTTTTAATTGAAATCAAATTAAATTTAATGTCTACCCAAAGGAAAGAAGATGAGAAGAAAGGAGTAGGAAGAAAAGTTGTTTCGTTTATTTAGATTGTGGAAAAGAAAGAAATGAGTCCTCTAAAAGCTTATTGGAAAATTATTTTTCCAATTTTTTATCTATTCTATCATCAGACATGCTCATTACAGAGAAAATGGAAATAGAAGAAAATTAGAATGTTTAGAAGGAAAAATATCATTCATAGTTTACCCCCAAAGCAACCTTGGTTTACATGGTATATTTCTTTCTGTTCTTTTATTATTATTTTTACTTTAAATATTTTACATTTTATGCTCATATTGCATATATATGTATATTTTATATTTCACATAACCTGAAATTATATATATATATATATACATATATATATATATTTCCCCATGTTCTTAAGTTATTTATAAATATCACTGAAATGTACACAAAATTTTCAGTATATGTGCCATGATTTACTGTACAAATTTTCTATTCTGCAACCACTTTTCACAGTTGTTTCATATTTTAAATAATTTCACAGTGGTTATCATCATATATAACTTTTATTCCATGCTTAAGAATGGTGTGTTAGGATAAGTACCCAAGATTGGGATAACAGACACATTTTAAAACTTTTAAGGTGAATTCTCAACCATAAGAATAGATACAACTATGGTTGGGCACAGTGGCTCATGCCTGTAATCCCAGTGGCAAGGGAAGCCCAGGTAGGAGGATTACAAAGTCAAAACCAGCCTCAGCAACTTAGCAAGGCACTAAGCAACTCAGCAAGATCCTGTTTCTAAATAAAATATAAAAATAGGGCTGGGGATGTGGCTCAATGTTGAAGTGCCCCTGAGTTCAATCCCCAGTACTAAAGCGGGAGTGGGGAGGAAGAATAGACATAACTATGAATAAAGGGATGAAAATAATAGAACTAGTAAGCAATAAAAATAAAACCTCTTCAGATAGGTTTGTGTTAACCCTAAAATAAAGACTTTCCAGAGAAGGAATTGAAAGATAAATTAACTGTAAAGAGAGTAAATAATGTATAAATCCCAAGGTTATTAGAATCTTTCCTTTAGAAGTTTCAAATCAGAAAATCATCATTCAAAGTGGATTGTGCATTTTTTTTAGATGTTGTAAATGTACAGAATACTTTTTATTTTATTTTTTTATGTGGTGCTGCTGAGGGTTGAACCCAGTGCCTCACACATGCTAGGCAAGAGTTCTGCCACTGAGCTACAGCCCCAGTCCCCAAAGTGGATTGTTTTTAAATGCTGCTTTCACTGAAATCAAGTGATCACAGGGTCTACATTTAACTTAATTTTTAAGTTGTCAATAAACATCATGCATGGTTTTTATTAATAAGGCTAAAAAATTCTGGCATTTTGTAATGAAATTAGTTCTATTAGTCAGTGTGAATTAAATAATGCATTAGGATTAAATGATATTTTCCCTATTGTCTCAAAATTTTGGCTAAAAACCTTAAGCTGAAAACAATGTAAAATAGCACCCACACATTCTATAGAAAAGGGTTACTCAAGTTCATGTAGAATATGCTTAAAGAAACAGTACGTTCAACCATCACTATCCACCTGCAGTTTATTTTAGGGACGTCAAGAAATTCAAAAGATATTGTTTGGAGGAAATTCATAGAAATAAACTGGGCTTTAACAAAAGTAAGATGGTTCCTGAGGTTGGGGGTGCCTTTAGGAAATGCAGTTTACGCTTTTCCCATCTGAGGGCTGATGAGCAGCAGAAACTCTGCAGACACCTTGCACCACCAAGGTGACCACTGGGGACAAATTTATCGAGAGACAATAGCCAATGTTCCTTGGATTTTTTTAAAGCTTGTAACTATCTTTGTAACTAATGGGTGCCTTTTAATTTTGTCAGGTGGATCATTTGGAGGTAAATTTGAGCAATCTTAAAGAGATCCCAATATGTAAAAATTTGACCAGTTATAAGTGATGACCAGTGAGCTATGGCATCTGAAAGAGATGCCACAAAGATGTTGAGAAACAGATTGATTGCAGTTAGGGTGAGAGTATTCCAGGCTATTCCAACAAACTGATTCTTATTCTTATTGAACTTGCCAAATGAAAGTAGACTTGTGGTGACTTTTTAAAGTCCTATATCAATAAAATATTGTAGTTTTACCCAAAGGAAAATAGAAGATTAAATAAAGGTGCCCAATAAATTGCCAATTTCCTGAAATTCAAATTTATCTGTGCATTCTGTATTTTTATTTGTTAATTTGGGCTATGTTCATCAGACTTTTGTTGTTATAATGTTATTTATGCATACTAAAAAATGTGTAAAATCAACTAAATACCTGAGAAAAACAACTTAAAGGAGAAAAGATTTATTTTGGTTCATGGTTTCAGAGGTTTCACTTCATGGTTGGCTGGCTCCATTGCTGTGGGTTTATGGTGAAGTCAGAGTGTGATGGCAGACAGGGTGTGCTGGAGCAGAGCTGCTGACTTCATAGCATGTGGGAGGCAGAGAGAGTGAGGAAAGGGTCAGAGACAAGATATACCCTTCCAGGGGATGTACCCAGCGATCTACTTCCTCTAACTATGGCTTCCCTCTTACAGTTTCCACCACCTGCCAATGAGAAGTCTGTACCACCTGCCAATAAGGCCATCAAATTATTAATCTAATGGGGCATGGTAGCTCACGCTTGTAATCCCAGGAACTCCAGAGGCTGAGGCAGGCCAACCTCAGCAACTTGGGTAATCCCTGAGCAACTTAGGCAGACTCTGTCTCAAAATAAAATATAAAAAAGAATGAATCAAACAACATTACCCTATGTAAATTTATGATTACACAATGGTATGCCTTTACGCCATGTACAGGCAGAGAAACAACATGTATCCCATTTGTTTACAATAAAAAAAAATCAAATTAGAAAAATAATAGAAAAAAAAAAAAAGAACTGGGGGCATTATAGTACTTGCCAGTAAATGGATGGAACTGGAGAACATCATGCTAAGTGAAATAAGCCAATCCCCCAAAACCAAAGGCCAAATGTTTTCTCTGATTTGCAGAAGCTAATTCACAATAAGGGGTGGGGATAACAGAAGTTCATTGGATTAGACAAAGAGGAATGAAGGGAAGGGAAAGGAATGGGAATAGGAAAGACAGTGGAATGAATCAGACATAACTTCCTATGTTCATATATGAATATACGATCAGTGAAACTCCACATCATGTATGACCACAAGGATGGGAATATACTCCATGTATGTGTGATATGTCAAAATGCATTCTACTGTCATAAGTAAAAAGAATAAATTTTTTAAAAGGGCTGGGGATGTGGCTCAGTGGTTAAGCACCCCTGGGTTCAATTTCCGTTACCAAAAAAATATTAATCTATCAATATATTAATTCATTGATAAAGTCAGAGTCCTCACGATTCAATCACTTTCCAAGAGTCCCACCTCTGAACATTGCTGCATGGGCAAACCAAGGCTTCAACACATAAGCTCTTGGGGGACATTTCAGATCCAAACCATAATACCGGGATTTGCCAAATCCTATTCAAACTGTATATGTGCACTAGCAAACACACACATATTATGTGTATTTAATAGTATATGTATATTATGCCTTTGCTGTTTGAACATCAGTAGAAAATATTAGTTGATTTTGCATATAGTTTTAGTATTTATACATAACATTTTACATTATATTTGTAAATTCATTTACCAATGTATTTACATGCATTTATCGTTACAATTTTACATGCACAATTTCCTTCATAATCACTCATGTCATAGTCCTATTTTACAGAGTAAGAAATCATGGTTCAGAGAGGTAAAGGAACTTGTCAAGGCTCACACAGCCAAAAAGGAGGGAAAGGTGATTACATTCCACTGAGAAGTCTGTACTTTTAACCACTTGTGTTCTAACAGCATCTTTCTGCAATGTGAGCCAGGAGAATAAGTACATTGTTTCATTAAAATGTTCCCCATAGGGATGTTTTAAACAAGGAACAAGGGAAAAGAAAGTATTCCCAGTTTTCAAAAATAGAATCTAAAGTTTGATTTTAATTTGTGACAGACTTTTTCTTCCTCATTTTATTATAAAAATAGTTATGCTTCCAAATATCTAATTTGTGAAAATGCCATTTGTATAGACACATGTAAACTTTTTTTATAAACAAGATCTCAAAAATAATGCCCCAGGTGAACATTCATTTGAAAATGGAGTGTTGGCTATCCATGTCCAAGATAAAGGAATTTGTTTTGTATTTTAACCTTTATTATTTCTGCCTTAAAAATGATTTCACATATTTGCTGTTTCTTCCACAAACAGATGCAGTTGACTATACTTGAATAAAAGGGGTCACACATAAGAGCTGCTATTTTTTTAAAAGCATCTCCAAATCTTAATTTTTCTGCTAAATAGGATGGTATAATTTGTCTTTAATGGATATGAAATGAATATGGTTGTGAACAGTAAATTGGAATTGCCTTCATAATCATCAAATTATTCAGTTCCCAAAGATGTTATTTTTGTTTTCCTCAAATAATTGAATGAAATGAGTGAAAACTCCCCTTCTTTTGCATCTCTAATTCACCAATCAAAAAATATATTAATCTGTATTTTAAAGTAGATATGGAAAGAATTCTCTCAAGAGATGTTGCTGTAAGTGTATACCTTTGGGGATTCTTTTCTCCTCATCATTTTGATGTTTCTATTCATTCAAAATAATTTCTGTCCTAGGGTGGTATTTTTAAAGTTTCAAAATAATGACGTGAGAGCTATTGTGTTCTTTCTGATTCTCTACAGTACTTTTCAAAATTTGCAATTCTGCAACTGTATATATTATTAAAGTATATGTCAAGTTTTCAATAGTCTACCATTAACCAAATTATTCCTGGAATTATCTCCATTATTCGGGATAGCTCTTCTTGCTGTTTAAACCTTACTCCATTTAAAAAAGTGATTTCACTTGGGTTTCTGCCAATCATAGGACAAGACTGTGGTCTCATTTTCAATGACATATATGGACATGTAGCCTCTCTCAAACAAAAATCAAAAACATCCTGTTTATGATGTATCATTGATAAAACAATTAATTCAGTCATCCCTTGGTATACCAGGGAGATTGGTTCCAGGACCCCCTTCAGGTACCCAATCTGAAGATGCTCAAATTTCTTATGTAGAAATGGCATAATATTTGCATATAAACCTATACATACTCTTATATACATATATGTATACACATATATACATATATAAACATCTCGAGATTACTTATAATACCTATTGTGATGTAAATGTGATACGAATCATTGTTATGCTCTAAACTCTATGGTTTAGGGAATAATGGTAAGGGAAAAAAAAGTCTGTACGTTCTCGGTACAAACACAACTTTTCTCCTAGATATTTTTGATCTGCAGTGATTGAATCATGGATGCAGAACCAGCAGATTGAGAGGGTTGACTGTAATGTGAAAGTTCTGCTTACTTGAGTAAACACTTCCAGCAGCAGTGATTGTCCCCTGTCCTCTGCCCCTTGGACTTACCATTTATATCAGTTTTACCCAGCTATCTGGATTATATTTTTATGTAGTCGTAATTGTCAAAGTAGACTCACATAGGTTTCAATCATTTGTTATATATGTGAATGATTGTGAAAATAAAGGTTATTTATAAAGGAAGGATGTGACTTTTTAAGGAAAGCTGGCTATATGTCAGGTGTTGTGATAGGTATTATTTATTCAGTGTCTCATTTACTCTTATATCAATCTTGGGAAGCAGGTAATATTATCAGCAAGTGAAGAAACATGCTTAGAGAGTTCAAGGTTACAGAACTACAAAGAAGCAAAATAAGAAATTGAGATTTGGTCTCTCTGAGTCAATCTGTGAATATTATTTATTAAATAAGGTAGACTGAATCATTAAATTTTCTATAAACCTTCAATGGATTGACTGCTGACCTTTTGTTCAAGAATACACTGTCATACGTCAATAGATGACAAAGTATGCTATAAGGGCAATAAAAATTAGGCACATTTAATTTATACACTAAGTGACCAGGTGAGTGAGTTTTTCTGTAAAAATATTTGTACATTGTATGGACGTAGCTCTTTTGCTTATAGATCCAGAGAACACTATGGAGGAAAATAAAGGTGATTTTTGAATTCTCCTACTCTACATAAATACAAGAGATGATAAATATGCTACTCTGAGTTGGTACATATTATCTATTATCAGTGTGCCTATGTAGTACTAGTAATTGCTTATGATTTTAACTGTAATCCCTTGCCAGAGAGATTACTTGCCCAATGTCTTTGTTTTACTTGCATACATTTTAGATAGAGGGCAGACTTTTCCAGTAGGTGTTATCTGATTTTTTTAAACCAGAGGTCTACAGACTTCCTTTGTAAAGAGTCAGATAGTATTTTAGGGCTGGAGGGGTGTACAGTCTCTGTTAAAACTACTCAACGCTGTCATTTTTATATTGCAAAAGTAATCATAGACAATGCATAAATGAATAGGCATAGTTTTGTTACAATAAAACTTTATTTATAAAAGCAAATAGCACTTTGAATTTGGTTGAAGTGCCATAGTTTGCCAAAATTTTCTCTTTACTATGATTTGATTGCATATGCATTCACATCTCTCTCTCTCACACATACACAATTTTTTCAATGGAATTAAAACATTACTAAGATGCCTTCCTTAATAGCTATTGTAACCTGAATCTTATAAGAAATTGCTGATAACATGAAGTTGCAGATTATTTAATTCTTCCCTAATGTTAGCACCATTCTTCTGTATAAACTACCAGATAATTAAAATGAAAGTTGGTTGCATTGTATTTGAGAGAGGGATTGTAGGCAATAGATTATAGTTCTCTTCAGTTTTAATTGAAAACCAAGTTAAATTAGCTCTTCAATGGCTTGGTTCTATAAAGGAGTTCATTATAAGCATTTGTAAAAAGTAAGATATAGTCTTAGGGCACATTTCTAGTTTATACTATTGCCATAATTAAGACTCTGTCCACATTTTAAGGGCTATTTGAAGGTTTTCCAACTTAGCCTTACATATTCCTTCAGATTAAAACCTGATAAATAAAAATGACCCTAGGTTTGAGTGGAATTGAGGAGGATGACTTTAGGATATTTATTTGGAAAATATTTTTCCCAGGCTATTAGAAATGAATGTTTGTTTTGTTTTATGATTAAGATTGTTAAACATTAAGTCTTGTTTTGTAGTTTTACCAAAATACTACATTTTCACAGAGTAAATTTAGTATTTCAATTTGTCATTCTAAATATGCAGTTTCCCATTTAAAAAAATATTTTTAAGAAAATCCTAGGGACTACTCTGACAAGGTGGTAGGATTTCAATCCTAGACTGAAACCAAGGCACAAAATGAATCTAGAATTCCCGAGGCAGAATGCACATAATACCTAAGGAAAATGCAAGAAGCTTTTACATATGATGGTTGGTAAAATATTTGGGAGTGCATTATGTGAAGCATTTCTCAGATCAAATGTTTGCTAGTTTGAAAATATCAAGCATGACCACCAAGGACCCAGGTCCCAATTGAGTTTAATGAAATGTTTGCAGTATTGGAAAAGTTATGGCTTTGCAGTACATACTAATGTCCATCAACATCAACAAGGAAGTTGTATCACAGATTTTATATTCTTTACCTTTTCTTCAGACATGTTGACAACGTTATACAACTGAAAACGTAGTGGAAACATCCTTTTAACCTTAGCTTTGCTGAACATGGCAGCTCAAAATATTTGAATAAAGTACAACTTCCACAGCTTGTGTTCTAGGCCCTCACGTTCTGAGTACAGTCTTATTTTCTTCTAATTCCTTCCCAAATGGAATTGGTGAATGTACCCTTTGTTTCCTGGTCCCCTTGCTTTTCTTTCAGGTGTAAGAAAAATTTTAGAACAGATGAAGCTAAAATTCCTAAGAACCTGGGTGCCGTTAATTCATACCAGTTTATATAGATGGGGAATCTGAGGTTCAAATATGTTCTTATTTTGCCTCAGACACTATTCTCAGATTTTTTTTTTCTGTTGTTTAATTTAATATCGGTTGATGCTATGACTATTTACCTTCTACAGATGAAAAAAGGTAGAAATCCAGGCCTACTGACTTGTGAACTTGTACTCTTAATATCTAAACTATTTCATACCTCAGCTTTTGTTTATTTTTTGAGTCATTTCTTTTTTGTCTGTATCGCTTAGCACTCTGATTGTTCATTCATATCTATATGCATGAAATGTGTCTCTGGGTCCTCCTGATACTTTCTTCCCCCATGACCTGGGATAGCTTAGTAGGACCAGGATGAGGAATCCTAGAATAATGGCCTATATATCAAATTTATTGCAGGCCTTTGAGAAAAAGGTCCTTGCTTTCTCAAACATTGCTTTTTGAGTCTGCTTCCCTCAGTCAGGGTTTTAAGGCCCAAAAACAGGAAGAGGAGAGGACTTGACCATAATCGTCTACTTGGAGTGAAATGCACTTTCTTTTTCCTGCACGCATTTGTTTCAGTTGTAGGAGCCAGTCGCATGTACCCGCTTTATGTGCATCTACTAAACATTAATTTTTGAATCAAATGATTTTTCCTAAACAAAAAAAATTAGAAAGAATCTGAATGAATTTATTTAAAAAATATTGTGGAATATGATCCATATTTAGACTAGTTACTATATATGTCTTCTGATTTTCAAGAAGCTGATTTCTCAGGCAAAGTTGTTTTCAGGTAATGTGGTTGGGGTGTTTTTCATCAGTTTCACTTTGACAGACCATCTGTTGGCTGTCAGCCATGGATTCTTGCATTCAATAAGTACTGTCACTTTATAAACTATGCACTATTGTTACTTACAGTTATTATATGAGTGACATTGAACACTTGAATGGAACTTCCTTGATACTGCACCTAAGGTTCAAAGTTTCCCAATTATGAAGTCAAGTAACGTAGTAGCTCAAATATAGAGTACATTAAGAGTGCTTTATTTTTCTTATGTGTATTTCAATTTTTAAAAACAACCAGTCTCAAACTCTCTGCCCTACAAAGATTTCTGTGTTTTTCAAATCACCCAGCTTTAATTTGTGGTTTGGGTCAGGACCAGTGGTATTGGGCTATAATCTCTGGAGTATCTTTAAAATTATCTGAATCACAAGAAGTTTCTATGATTAGAAACCAGGAGAAATAATAATGACCTTTTTTGATGATTACGATTATCCTCAAAGCCTCAATTTTATACTTCAAGCATAAGACACTTGTTAGGTTCCTTGATTACAAGCAATGGAAACTGACTCTTGCCAAGTAAAACAAAGAGAGCCATTGGAAGGATATCAGGGACTCATAGAATTAAACAAATATCTGGGAGAACAAGGCTTGGGAAATGGCAGGTAGGAGAGGCAATTAGGAAAGAGCCCAGAAGCAGCAAGTACAGCTACAATCCTCCCCACTTTGCAACATGGAACTCTCTCACCTTTGGTCATTATTGCTACTGCCAAAGAGACAAAACAACATTTCCCATGAAAAGGCCTAAGAGAACTTTTATCTGTCATTTATTTCAGACTCAAAGTATTAGATGGAAGTGTCCTACTGACCCTTCCTTATCATGTACCCAAAACCACTGCCAGAAAATGAAAAAAGCAACACTGCTCCACTTTGGTTTTAAAATTAGGAGGCAAGGCAAATGCGACATGGCACACAGGTTGCAGACACTGGGGGATTGGGTGCTGCACACAGCAGAAGAGGTAAAGCATTCACTACTCCATCCCACTTAGTCTCTTGTGAAACTAGGACTCTTCTCTCAAAACAAGTCACGTTTTGTTTCTACTCTGTGGTTTTTTGAGCTCTATAAAGAACTATCTTAATTTGTGATTTATTTCTGTTTATATAAATACTTAATGAAAAATGGGATCTATTTAAAAGGGCTTAGTTGTCGGTAAACTTGAAAGAGCATAACATGAGCAGTTCATTTCTTTGCCAGCTGTGTGATCTTGAGGAAAATTTTTTAACCTCTCTGGGCTTTAAATTTCCTACTTATAAAATTGAAAAAAATGCCTCCTGAGTTATATTTCTTTTTTTCTAACATTTTTAAAAAATTAGTGTTTTGCAGGTATACATGATGGTGAGATTCACTGTGGTATATTCACATATGTACATAGGAAAGTGAGGTCAGACTCATTCCACTGTTCTTTTCTTATTCTATCCCTCCTCCCACCCTCTCAATCTTCTTCATCTAGCCTACTGCTCTTTCTTTATTTTGATGGAATTCCTCCTCCCCCACTTCTCTCTCTCTCTCTCTCTCTCTCTCTCTCTGTCTCATTTTAGACTAGCTTTTACATATCAGAAAAAACATTTGATGTTTGATTATCTGGGTCTGGCTTATATTTCTTATGAGAGCCACACCACATAATGACAATGTACTAAGTACCTACTACTCAGCATATAACTCAATTAGAGGTAGCACTGGTCCTCATACAGTACATGGTAATCACTAGTTTTGCACACACACAAATTCACAATTTTGATATATCATTTTCTAGCTCTATTTAAAAAATGCAAGTGTTTTATTCAACCTGACCATGTAACTGTCTGAAATTTTCACTTTGTCTAACTTTTGATATGCTTTATTGTTTCCACTGAATTTTATATGCACTTAAATGAACTTGAGGAGCTGTATCATCATTTGATTTACTGCTGATTTACTTCACAAATAGTCTTATCTTAATAAACTCCCAACGTACTAAAGTAAGAAGTGCTTCTTGATTTGGGTTTTGGTTTTCTGGACATAAGAGCTTTTGTACCCTGTGAGATTTTCTTTATTGTTAGTTTTTCCTGAGATTTTGTACTAAAACTTGATTAACCTTTTAATTTTTGCTCTGTTGAAAATTACTTCATAGTTCTTAATCATCTATGCCAACTTATAATTGACTGATAGTTCAAAAATTATTCCAGATTTGAAACTTCTTTGGTGAATTGATTGCATATTTTAACGACTCAGGAATTAAGATTTTTGTAAACCTAAAGTATTTTGATAGACTCTTTGTATCCCACCTAATGTCCTACCCCCCCCAACCATCTCAGATAACCAATTAGCAGCTTAGTAAATATTGACTAATGCCAAACAATTTTTCTCATTCTTTTGAACTTTTCTTTTGGCTCAGATTTCTGTTCTCCCTTAATTTTTTCTCTGAATCCTTACTGATGTTTGGGGAGTCTGTTTTCTGCAGATTTTCTAATTTCCAGTTGTGCAATTTGAACACAAATAATGTGGTCCTGTGCACATTACTCAATATTGTGAAAATCATGCTCTGCTCTGGATAATACCAAATAAAGACTATTACCACTCACCTCACATTTACATCAGCCAAATATTTTCACAGGTGTATTATGTTGGAGACAAAAATAGCAGCTAGAGTGCTGCAGAAGACTGGAGATTAACTGCTTCTATACATAATCACCTACCTCTTGGATATAGGGCATTAGGGATCCCTGGGAGATATGTTGCAAAGCTCATTCTAAATTGGCAAAATATCCACTGTCTAGTGGATTTCGATATGCTATTTCATCACAAATTTATAAAGTAAGCAATGAATAATATGTTGGTAAATGTTTAACAACTAGTTTTGGGAATTTTAGGACATTCCAATTCATTGTATTTGCTGATTTTCATGGTATAAATATTTTGGGCATGGCTAATTTCAAGCTCCCAATCTGAATTGAATGTTGAGTTGGAAAAAAATACAATCAGGTCTCTTAAATCAGTAAGAGCTGGCTCCTGAACACCACTGAATATATATTTAAACTACTCCAATTCTCATGAAACAAAATCATAAAGTACTAGGTCAGCAAAGATATCTTCTATACTCAACAAAAAGTATAACAATATAACTAAAGCTCTCACATTTAAAGGTAAAGCAACCTCTTTTATTACCCAATCTCCAGTTCAAAAACCTTTCGAAGGAACAGAGCAAAAAGGAGTACATCTTTTAAAAGTGCAATCTATGGAAAAGCCATTTCAAATACTAATTATCACACTGTTATTGTCACAAGTCAGATGCTGTTTTGATTAAACTGGGAAAAGGTCAATGGGAAAGTGAAGCCACTTTGATTGGGTCTGTCTTCACTTGAGACAAGACAAAACTAGTTTTGTACTTACAAAGGGCTTTATGAAGAGTGACTTCTCATGCCATACAAAACAAAAATGTCTCCCCTGGATTTTCAAACTGCTCAACATATTTTATTAAGTGAATGAAGAAGATGTCAACTTTTAAATATATATGTATTTGACATCGAATTATTGTATGTATTTAGAAAGCACAGGGTATAGTTTGATATTTCAATACCTGTATATGCAATGTGTAATGATCAAATAAGGATACTTAATGAATCCACCACTCAAGCACTTATCATTTCTTTGTGTTGGAGACATTCAACATCTTCCCTATTCTATTAGCTACTTTACAATTAATTGTTGTCATCCACAGTTACCTTACTGTGCTATAGAACATTAGAAGTTTTCATTCCTGACTTCACCCTGTACCCACTGAGGATACACATTTTGAAACACAGTATGCCATTTTCACTTGCAGTTACTGAAAAATCTCTGGGCCACTGTGGGAGAATGTAGCATAAAGACAATAGGTTGAGCCTATAGGACTGGGACCCCCTTAACTGATGGATTTTATACTCATTTGCCTACTAGGTACTGTACCATTTACATTGAAACATTAACTTTTTTTTTTTTTTGCATGAGTCCAATACCATCATTTTTTAAAAAAATCTTCAGTGTCAGAGACTCACAAAACAGCAGGTATTGAAAGGTTCTTATTTGGAAAGGGGTTGGAGGTTATTGTGATTCTGCAGGGAACCTAACTGAAGGCATGATTTGCTAAAGGTAATATATAGAGAAATATGGGCAAATGCTGAAAATAAAGTTTCCCCAAAAGTCTAGTACATTTTTCACCTCATTCAGCATTCCCTTGTTACCATGGTAAAATCATCCATGTTGCTAAATGCACTACTAGCCACCCCACATTGAAATTCCTCTCATTTTTGAGTTGCTCAATTTGCGGCTAATGTACTCCAGCCAGTTAGTTCTGAGGAACTGAGAGTCACCATAATATGTTTTCATAAGTACAGCATGTCTCCACTTCTACTTTCTGAAATGCACTCAAACCAAGTGCTCATTTGTTTTTCGTAATTAAAATAATAATGTTTTCATTTTTGAGTGCTTTCTAGTACTATTTAGTTATTTTTATTTGTTCTTCTTAGTTATGCATGAAGGTAGAATCCATTTTGATAAAATTATACAAGCATGGAATATATCTTGTTCTAATTAGGACCCCATTCTTGTGGGTAGACACAGTGGTGGGGTTCACTTAGGTATTTTCATATGTGTACACAGGAAAATTATGTTATTTATTTTTAAAATGTTTTCCAGTGTTTGTTTCCTTTATGCCAAGCCACAATCCCGCACATAGGTATTTGTATCCCTATTTTACAGAAAGAAAATTGAGACTTAATGAGATTCATCTGATGTGTAAAGGAGCCAAACTTGAATTCATTTTTTCTGACTCCAAAGAATACATTTCAATTTCTTAAGTTATCTAAAACTTTAATTATGTTACACAGTTTATAGCGATGAAATAACCTCGGAAAAGAAGAATGGTTATAGGAGACAGTTTGTTTCGCATGATTCTATTGGCCAAAGTCTAATTTTGAAAAGACATGAATACCACCAGTTTTTGAGGGCACATAGAGTTAAGTAGATAACTTCAAATGGATTTACTGAGAGAAATTCGAACTTTCTTTAAATGAATAAACACAAGAGTATTTGAGAGGTCAATGTAAATGTCTTCTCTGGGAGAATGTCTACTTTCCACAGCGTATTTGCTACTGACTCATTTATTCTGGGATGTCCTAGAATGCTATATAACATAGCCACAGAGTTCATTTTAATTTCTTGAGGCCTCTCACTAGGGAAATCTCAGATGCATCCAAAGACCATTTCTCTAAAAAAGGTTCTTTGTTGGTTTTATCATTTGGTATAAGTATAATGATGGTAAATACATTTCTATAGTAGCATCTACCATCTCCCTGACTTCTCCTTGGGCAAGATGCACAAGTCATTCTGTCTGTTCATTGCATACTAGTTTTAGGAAATAGAGGACAGAGAAATAGAAAGAATGAAGATCAACCTTTAAGGTTCTCTCAAAGACTCTACAGGAAAATACAATATTGTCTGTCAGGAGCAATGGAAGGTTATGTGCCAGATAAGTTTCACAACATACTTTTAATAGTCTGAATTTATAACCATTTCATTGGAGTCCTATTCACATACCATCACTTAATAACATAAAATTTAACTTTAGGAAATATAAACCTTCATATCTAAAAGACAGGATTATCTAAACTAAACTGAAAAAGTTAATATCATGTTGGGTACTGGTCTCTTCTGTTTGTGACCAGATGACCAAATTCATTGGTGTGAAACAAAGAGTTGCCAGGGGTTGAGTATATGACAGCGGAAATGTAATTAACATATATTTTGAAAACTCATATTAATTTGAATTAATTTTTTTAATTAAACATTGCAGTTTGAAAAGGCACTAAGCATTTTGCATATGGCAGATGTCATCAATTATTTCTGAGTATTGTAGTAAGTGAATATACTGCTCAGTTTGTCTACCCAGGATATTTTTCCATCCTCATCCTATGTCCCACTCTATCCTCATTTTCCTTGTAAGATAACAGGAGGCTTCAAGGACATTGACTTGCATCATTGCAAGGCATACAATGATAATGAAGCTTCAGTTAGTGTGCATTCTTAATCCCTCTGTCATCTGCTCTTCAGTGGGTGAGTAGAAAGAAGCTATTTCAGAGAGCTAAACCAGAATGAGGGACATAATGGGCACTTTATCAACATTATCTTGGTTAATATTCAAAATGACACTAAAAGGTAAGCATAATCTACTTTTTACAGGTGATGAAACCTAGGTTCAGAAATGTTCAGTTTAACATGTCCGAGATCACACAGCTAGTGAAAGAAATGGTTGAGCTTTGAGTTGAGTTTTATCTGGCTTCCAGGTTAAGCAAAACAATGATGAGCCCCATAAGAATTACTATATATTAACTGTCTTCTTGTGACATATCACTTCTAATCTTCCCAATGATCTTCCAATGTTTGTATCATTCTCATCTTACAGGTGATTCAAACATGAAGCTGGGAGAGATCACACAATCTGCATAAAATCAAGCAGCTAACATATGGGAGAGTAGATATAATGAATTCGTATGAGTTAGTATCCAAAACCTCAAAGATATTATACATAATATAATACTATTATACATAATATAATACTATGTATAGGATAATATACATAATATAGGATTATGTATCAATAACCTCCAGGAGCCCAAATTACATCACAATTGACATCCCATAGTCAATACATTAAGGCAATAGTAATGGCTAACACCCACTCTTCTTGTTTTATTAAGCCAGGGAATAAAACTATCTATTTCATAAATCTGTATATGTTAAATGAATAAATCAAAGTATTTATGTTCAAAGCAATAAGCTTTCAGCTACCAGGTTTAGAATTACTAAGTCTTCAAGACTGTGAAATACTGGCATTCAAAGGTAAACTCATATTTACATTAAAATAATCTCATATAATATCATAAAAGTGTTTCTCATCATTAATAAAGAAGTAATAAATGATGAAAAAGTTAGATTAGGTGATATGTATAAAACTTTACATTTTTAGCAAAAGACAGCACTTTGACTTAGTCAACATAGGGCTATGTCATTGCCTTGTATCCAAAGAAAGTTTTGGCAGAAACTGATAATGGTTTTTTATTTGAAAAACAAAGGGCAGACCACTGAGGATCATTCACTGAGACCCTACAGACTGTAACCGATTGTTGTATATTAATTAGGAAGTATTTAGCTCCATCTTAAAATCTTTCTGGAAGGGCAACAGCTCTTCTCTCAGGTGCTCTTGAACTTGTTGTCCTGCTCTGGGGAAATAGGGTTGTGACCCCCTGGGCTTCCCTGGTTTCCTTGGCTGACTATTTGTGTTGCTTGCCATGCAAACATTATACCTTCCTTAGTTGCCTTCCATTAATTTGGGGTTGGCTATGATTTGGAAACTTGAGGAGTCACTATTCTTTCTTAGCCACTTCAAATAAGATTTGTTTCGTTCTGCAGAGTCAAATTATGCCTTAAAAATTCAGAAGGGGGAAATGGCAAAGTTTGTGAGAAAAGTGGTGCCATGTGACTGAATGTCAAATTAGAAATTGCTAATGATCGTACAAAAGACAGATTGGCTTAAATGAGAGCAACAGTAAAAATGCACATGTTGCCAGGGGGAGCTATGTAGAGTCATGAATCAAAGTGGTCTTTTCTAAGAGAAGAATATCAGGAGATGGTAGGGCTGGGAAGGATAAGTGAGGGACAGCAAAGGGAAGGAAATGGTGGCCAATGTGAGACAGGAGTACAGAGATGCTGTTTTCCCAATTTCCAGAGAAAGGATGGATGCCATATTGCATTGTTCTGACAGTCCACTGGGTTCCAAAATGGGTTTTTTTTTTCCTTTTTTAAAATTTTTTATTTATTTTTATTTTTACAGGCAGCATTTTGATTCATTATATACAAATGGGGTACATCATTTCATTTCTATGGTTGTACACAATGTAGATTCATACCATTCGTGTAATCATACATGTACATAGGGTAATGATGTCTGTCTCAGTCCACCATCTTTCCTACCCTCCTCCCTCTCATTTCCTTCTACATAATCTAAAGTTCCTCCATTCTTCTCACTCTTCACCCCTCCATCCCCATTATGTATATCCACTTATCAGAGAAATCATTCGGCCTTTGGTTTTTTGGGATTGGCTTATCTCACTTAGCATGATATTCTCCAACTCCATCCATTTACCTGCAAATGCCATAATTTTATTCTTCTCTGTGGCTGAATAACATTGCATTGTATATGTATACCACAGTTTCTTTATCCATTCATCTAGTGAAGGGCATCTAGGTTGGTTCCACAGTCTGGCTATTGTGAATTGAGCAGCTATGAACATTGATGTGGCTGCATCACTGTAGTATGCTGATTTTAAGTCCTTTGGGTATAAACCAAGGAGTGGAATAACTGGGTCAAAAGGTGCGTCCATTTCAAGTGTTCTGAGAATTCTTCACATTGCTTTCCAGAGTGACTTCACCAATTTGCAACACCACCAGCAATGTATGAGTGTACCTTTTTCCTCACATCCTCACCAGCATCTATTATTGTTTGTGTTCTTGATAATAGTCATTCTAATTGGAGTAAGATGAAATCTTAGAGTTGTTTTAATTTGCATTTCTCTAATTATTAGAGATGTTGAACACTTTTTCATATATTAATTGCCTGTATGTCTTCTTCTGTACTAGTTTTTATTCATCAAGTAATTCAAGTTGGTCACCCACACCATTGTTACTTCCTTGTTAAAGGTGGTCAGCCTCTAGGGGAATTTCTGCACCTTTCTGCCCAAAGGGAAAATCAGCCAATTCCTGTAGGCACCTTTAACCAGACAACTATATAGTAAGTTTTGAACCAGATAAGTTTTTGTGTTTGATTTTACCCAGGAAAATATCAGCGAATTCTAAGTGGATTACAATTACTAGACTGTGAGGATACTAATCTTAGAATTAGTTAAGTATTAATGGACAGATCTTGAAAGAGCAGCAATTTAAGCTACATTAAGTACAGTTAATAATGCAACCTAGTTCAAAATGCAACTCCAATTCTAAATACAAGCGTAGAAAAATGTCTCTTCGGGCTATAAAAAGTTATCATTAAAGAAAAGTTTGGGTGGAGGTTATTTAACTATAAAAAGATTAGTTTAGAAATTGGCCAGGAGGGGTGGTATTTAAACCCCCGATTGCTGCCAGTATCCTTGGTCACTCTCAGAGTGGCTCTATACATAAAGTCATCCACCTAAGATTATTACATAAAACTATACATATTCAGCAGGAGACCAATATAAGGCAACACTACGCTTTTATAATTTGACTTATGATATGAACCTAAAAATAACATTCTCCTATTTTTTTAAAGTGTGATTTAGAATAATAGCTTTTGAGATGTGTTCTATATAGCCCCAGGAGATCCACTGAGTCTCATTAAGGAAGTGAACAGGAAAGGTGACTTATAGAACTGATGGCCACAAGGAAGAGAATTTAATCATTTTCATCTGACCCAGGTTTATGTTAAGTACCATTTAAATGTCATATTTACTGCAGAATAATTTATTAGTCACAATTCATCCCCTTGGCACTTAATAAAATAAATGCATATAGTGAACTTCTGGGAAAGCAGAAAGACTGGGAATAAAGGATTTTGGAACCAGAGACATCCTTAAGAAAAATAAACTTTTGTTAGTCAGGCAAATCCACAGAACAGATTTTTTTTTTCACAGAACAAATTTTTAAAACCTCAGTTAACAATTTTGTAGTGAACTCAAACTATTTTGCAGTTAGGTTTTTTTTTTTTTTAATGAATACACTTTTTCTTTGTAACTAGCACAGTACTATCTTATTTACAAATTCTTAAGTCATGAATTCAAGTTTGAAAGATACATGAAATATGATGGAATCTGGCCTACTTTCCATCTTTTAGAGATTTACAACTTGTAAACAAAACACTTTTCAAAAATCATTCTTAATGCCCACTATCAAAGAAGACTTAGAAATCTTGGTCTGCATGCTTCTGTGTAGTTTTAATATAAGAAGTTTTAAATTATTTCCCACAATTGAATTTGAATGGATGATAGTCTCAATTCCACAAAATGAGGTAAGCTTTCCTCAATTTTCTTTAACTCATTTTTGATTATGAGCCCCAATTCTGCAAAATGTTCCTGGGATTAGGGCTGACAGATTTATATGCTTGGTGGCATCTAATGACACATCCTCAAGTCTATTTGTCAGTTGTCCTTTTTCCTGTTTCCATGGATATTTCAATCCCACTAGTTCTGTAGGCCTTGAGTCTGTCTGAATCCTCTGCCACTCTAAGTTTTCTTTGAATCTTACCTTTTGAATCACTTAAAGGGTATAGGCAGATGGACAATACAAAGAGATGTCCACCCAAATCCTGTATCTAGTTCAGTGACTTGCTTCTGAAGCCCAGAAACTACAAATTGACTTCTTCATTCCTGTGCCCTGTAGCAAACATTCTTCATTGTTCTAGTTTCCCAAAGTTAGAGGGATTGGGGTGTTCATTGGAGGACATCAGGATATACTGGGTATATAAAGTCTAAAATGTAATAATGTTCCAAAATAAGGCTTTTTTTCTATTTTGTTTTTTTGGGGTCACATCATGGAAAAAAATAGAAAATTGGTTTAAATGAGAAGGTATTTTTGAGAATCTTTTGGGAATAAGTGAGGTAGCTAAACATATGCACTAAGATACATTTTGTAGTGGTAAACAATGCCCACCAACTAAATCATTTTGTGAAACATCGAGTTTCTTATTATTTTATGATTCAACTGTCAAGCGAGTTCAGTTTTGATATATTTCTGAGTGCTTCGAGGCACATTTCCCCTTACAATTTGAAGCACAAGAAGCAAGAATGCATTTTCATGAGAATACAGAAAAAAAACTGACATCTATTACCAAGTTCAGGAATTTATGCCAAATGTCATTAATGTTCAAATTATGAATTAACCATCATAGAAGAGCACCTCAATAAATAATGCAAGGACCATACAGAGTCTTAAAAGTCCAGGTGACCTGCTTTTGTTTTTAGAGGTTCTTGTAACATATTATGCAGGGCAGTATGTTACAAGATACAAAACAGTATTTTGGCAATGTTTTCAAAAGGTTTTCAGGCTATTTGCAATCTATGGAACTGGTTCATGAAATAAGAGTCATATCTCTAGAATTTACATTATACATATTACTTTCCTTGGGGAAACAAAAGGAATTTGAGTAAACTAAGGGAAGAATGATTTTAAGATTCAATCAATTAGATGTTGCTTATTCCATTGGTCTTTGGACTTATGAAAGCATTGCTTCAGACATTCTATATTTTTTTCATTCATTGTACACAAATGGGGTACAACTTTTTTCTCTAGTTGTACACAAAGTAGAGTCACACCGTTTGTGTAATCATACATGTACATAGGGTAATGTTTGTCCCATCTATTATCTTTTCTTCCCCCCACCCCCTCCCCACCCCTCATTTCCCTCTACACAATCAATCCTTCTTCCATTCTTGCCTTACTCCCAGCCCCCATTATGTATCATCATCCACTTATCAGAGAAATCACTTGGCCTTTGGTTTTTTGGGAATGGCTTATTTCACTTAGCATGATATTCTCTAACTCCATCCATTTACCTGCAAATGCCATAATTTTATTCTTCTTTATGGCTGAATAATATTCCATTGTGTATATATAACAGTTTCTTCACCCATTCATCTGTTGAAGGGCATCTAGGTTGGTTCCAAAATCTAGCTATTGTGAATTGAGCTGCTATAAACATTGATGTGGCTGCATCACTGTAGTGTGCTAACTTTAAGTCCTTTGGGTATAGGCCAAGGAGTGGGATAGCTGAGTCAAATGGTGGTTCCATTCCAAGTTTTCTAAGGAATCTCCATACTGCCTTCCAGAGTGGCTGCACTAATTTGCAACCCCACCAGCAATGTATGAGTGTTCCTTTTTCCCCACATCCTCTCCAACACCGATTGATGCTTGTGTTCTTGATAACCGCCATTCTAATTGGGGTGAGATGAAATCTTAGACTAGTTTTGATTTGCATTTCTCTTATTACTAGAGATGTTGAACATTTTTTCATATATCTGTTGATTGCTTATAGATCTTCTGTGAAGTGTCTGCTCAGTTTCTTAGCCCATTTATTGATTGGTTTATTTGTATTTTTGGTGTAAAGTTTTTTCAAGTTCTTTATAGATTCTGGAGATTAGTGTTCTATCCGAAGTGTGTGTGGCAAAGATTTTCTCCCACTCTGTAGGTTCTCTCTTCACATTGCTGATTGCTTCCTTTGCTGAGAAAAAGCTTTTTAGTTTGAATCTACCCCAATTATTGATTCCTGCTTTTATTTCTTGTGCTTTGGAAGTCATGTTAAGGAAGCTCTATATTTTCATAAATTCTTCAAATTGTTCTCACATGTGCTCAAGTTTGAGAACTATTAACCTTAAGAAATTTATGCATATATTCATTTCTTCACCTCTATGTAATGGCCTATATATGTGCACATGCATGTGTGAATATTCAGATTATACTGATAATTATAGGAATTATTTGTATGTTAGTATTATTGAGAGGAAGAGCAGACACAAATATAGCTACTAATAAGAGGTTTCCAAGCAGTTTTCGAAGCAATCATTAGGATAGGCTGGAGAAGTTGGGGTCATAATAGAAAGAGTCCATCACGGTGAACACTTGGATCTCTAAACTGTACACAATCATATTCCATTTTCACCACATTCCTTTGAGTCATCAGCTCTCAATATTCCTTTGTTGCAAAAGGGAAAGGAGATAGATTACGGGGCTGGTTGTTCACATCATTTATTCATCTCATATTTATTCAGAGGTTAATTATTAAAAGTCACAAAGCTAATGGTCGCAAGTGATGTTACCTGACTCCAAAGTACCTTTCAAATGGACAAGATCTCCCTCCTTCTTCATTCCCTCCCACCCTTCCCTCCTTCCTTCCTTCCTTTCTGCCTAATTGCCAGTGTTTTCTTCCTTATTTCTACAAAGATATTTAAGTTGGGTTTCCATCACCCTAAAAAAATCACTTTGCTCAGCCCTGCTAACTTTCTATGCTTATTTCCTTGCTCTTCATTTTTCTTAAAGGTATATTCTAATTTCTCCTATTTCCATTCCTTGCCCTCTGCAGTTGGAAATCAGCCTTCACCGATTTCTAAAGTTGTTCCCTTTAAGGTCACAAAAAGTTCTTAATTACACATCTTCTGGTAGATTCTTAGTTCTCATCATCCTGGACTTCTTTGCTCAGGGTGATCAACAAAGACCACTGAGCAGAGAAGAATGGGCTAGTAACTTGGTTGTTTAAATGCATTACTAACCTGATTTTTCAGTTGTTTTCCTTTGTCTTTTCACTGTTTTGTTTTTTGATTGCTTTGTTTTTTTCCCCCCAGAGGCCAAGAGTTTGCAATAGTGAGCAATGTTGCTTAACCAGGGATGCACATAAGCAGCAGCCCCAAGGATTTTGATTCAGGAGTTCTGGGATGGAACAAAGCATATGTGTTTTCAACATGTTTTCCACATAATTCTGTCTTGTACCAAATATTGGGATTAGCTGCTGGAAAGTTAGCAGCTGTTTGCCTTTATTCTTAAATGTGCTATAAAAATAATTATTTGGCGTCTTTTATTTGAAGGAGACATTTTCTTACCTACGCATTGTAATATATTCAGTTTTTTTCTTTTTTAAGTCTGATGATATATTACTTAATCTTACCCCTGTGGCTTTAAATCTGCTGGAATTATTGCTCTAAAAAAAGACAACTGAAAAATTATAGATATTCTCCTCATGAAGTTTTGGGTTTACAATAGTAAATACAAAGACCATAAATATAACTCTTTGGAAGTTTATTAGGTCATATTACCATTGATTTTTTTTCAATGACAACTTAAGACTTTTAGAATTACTATGTAAACAAACATATTGTAATTTATCCTTAATGGCTTAATTTGGTAGGTAAAAATAAGATCGCTTATGTGTTTTCACTGTGTAAATTGCTCCTGTTGATTTTCTATATGGGAAATTTTTTACAAATGCTGTAGAATTACATTGCCCTATTTTAACTAATGTAATTAATCCAAATCTTCAACCAAAACCAAAACAGCTACCAAATGTATCATACACCCCATTTATGGGAGAAAGTTAAAATTCATACAATCTCCTCAAGTATTAATGTTCCTAGTAAAATAAAGGTATTTGAAAGCATCTTTAAAATAATGTCTTAGTTACCACTATTTCTTTTGCAGCTAGCTCAGTGCTTGGACCATAGTAGCCCCTTGGTAAAGACATATTGAAACCATGAATTAATGAAGGAATCCATGAAGACCCATATTATGGGTCAAGACTAATCAGCCAATTTTAGAAAGTATATTTCAGGCTAATTATTATCATCCTATGAGAACTTGTAGAGATAGAAAAAGACCTTGAACTGAAGATTACCATGAATTTTTGCCTTCTTTCCTCTCAAAAGATGACTTTAGAATGTAATTTTGTATATTGATCCATATAATTTACTTTTTCTAGTATCAAAAAACTATTATCTTTATTATACATTTTTAAGATTATTTTTAAATTTTAAATATTTTAGGAGGTAGGTCAATGTTGAGATGCAAAACAACTGGTCCCAAACCCAGATTTCTGCAGAATAGGAACATGGAGATGAATCCCTTATGAAGCAGATAATCATAAATATTCATGATAATTTGGCTGAGTTAAAGAAGGAAAGATTTCTTGATTTGCAATTATGTGGAAAACTCAAGCCTTGAAATATCAGCTGTTGAAAAACATTTTCGTTGTAGTTGTCTGCTTGGTTAGTGTAGTTTTGTGTGGGCAAGCAATCAAGAATAATATGTGAAAACTGTATCTATAATTCCGAGTGGTTATTCAACATTTCTGTCCTAAGAAGGCTAAGGTCATTTCAGGAGCAACTAAATCATCTCAGATGACTTGGGACTGTTGCAAGTTTGAAGCTACATTTTAGGATCCCTCTCAGTGTCAGGCAAACAAGGATGGTTTTTTCATCCTGTTTTGTTTTTTTCTCAAAATAAAGTAGAACTTAGTTCCGCTCATTCATTTCTTCATTGATTCCCTCCTTAGTTCATGATTTCAATAAATATTTCTCAAAGAGCTACCAGAATTCAAGCATTGGTAACTAAGATGTCATCTCTGCTCTTAAGTTGCTTTCTAGTGGAGGACATCGTGTTAAATGAATGGGGTAACATTAGTATAGACGAAGTTCAAAGTCATGCAGGACAGTTTAATTATAAGAGATAGGATCCTTGGAATCTAAAAAGGGCTTCTTTAATGGCTGTGAGTAGATGGAGGGGGAGAGGGAATGACAAAAATTGAGACTAAAGATGTGGGCAGAGACCACATTACACAGGACCAGTAACACACAGTAAGGAGTTTGGGTTTTATTATAAGAGCCATGAAAAGTCAGTTTCCTCTATGAGAATCTTTCATCATTAAAATATTTGTATATCAACCATTCCACCCTTAAAGAATGAGCACATGAACATTAAAAGATAATAGTTTCCTGAATACACCTGATTGAAGTAGACCCACCCATTTTTTTGGGTCAAACCAAGTCAGTTATAATACACTAAAATCTGTTCAGAATCAATGAGCTTATATCAATGTGTGTCAGATGACTTACCAACAAATAAAAAAAATCAGAGTGAAGATCTGCCTTGCTGCCTTCTACTTCTGACAGTACCTTCAAATTTTGTTCTACTAGTCAATTCGTTTCAATTGGCATCTAAAAGTGCGACCTCCCTGCTAAAGTCCTAAGAACTAAGGCTACCGATTAAAAAACTCTTATATTTATTATGCAAGTATGTTTTTCATACTATGTATCCATCACACACTGGTCTCTGTATAAAGACAAAGATCTGCCCTTCCTTACTGAGGGTTGTCTACCACTTAAGCATCCTGAAGGAAACCTGTATCAATGTTTATCTAGTATTATGGTTATATGGTTCTGGGCAATCAAACTGGGTTTCTGCCTTTCTCTTGTACAAGATAGATTATGAAACTAAGGTGACTAATAATATAAGCAATTAAAAGTTTTGTGAATTTTGAGACAGTACAGCAAATCATCTCTATAATTTTCAAAGTTTTCAACTTTCAACCTGAATATGGTATCACAAACATAACCTACACGTAGCCACTCAGGCATATCTATCAAGACTTTGCAGCTGTTCTCACAATCAATGTCAACATCTATAGTTGCATTAATCCAGTGGTGATGATGCCCACTGATCCCTGAGATGGGGGAAGGTCTCTTCACTTGACTTAACCATTTTTTGATTACTTGAATACACATATCTAACCTGAGGAACAAATAGTGATATTAATGACATGTTATTGAATCATTAATCCACCTCTTAATGAAACATGATAACAGAATCATAAAATAACCTGTTTTTAAGGAGAGCTCCAAGAAATATACAAATCTTTTTACAACTTTGGTGAATATGCTAAAAATTTTGTCCATCAAAACTATCAATCTTTCATAATTCCCTGATGTGTTTTTTTCAAAAAGACATAATTTTCCACAAAACCCTATTCTGAAGGCAGTTATCAATGTCAATTTAACATTTTGCCATTTCAGTGGTTTCCCAATGGTGAAACATGGAATAGGGGAGTATATGCATTATAGATATACAAAAAATTAAGTAATATAGGCTTCTGTAAAGAAGAAAGGTTCCTGTGTTATATTTCTACCATGTATATTTGCTTAGGCCCATTTGTTTTCTAGCTTGAAAATTATTGGTACCTACATATTCATTAGAAATGTTCCCTCTCTGCAAAATACATAGTAGTTAAGTAGGAGAAAAAAAATGTATGCAAAAATATCAATTAGGCCAGATTCTAGGATTTAAAAATGTGTACACAGTTAAGTTCAAGGACATTTAACTATTTAAATCTCAATTTTTTCATTCATAAAATGTCACACAGAATTGCCATGAAATTGAATATGTGAAGATACACTGTATAATACCTGGCATATAGTAGGGACTTCAAAGTAAATATAAATATTATTCAGGCTGTGTCTAGAAATCTTTGATTGACGATTCCGTTTATCTTCATCAGGGGTCCATAAGTCTCTTCTGGGAACTTCTGCTAATATTTAAGCTTCTCTGGTACATGGGAAGTCATATTAAAGTGTATTGCACAGAGCATATCACTTATCCATGAACACAATAGAGAAGTTCTGGTATAACCTACTTCTCTAGATGTCCAGATGACCTGACCTGGTGATATAAATGATAAATAGTAACTAATATCACTAATCAAAGTCATAATATAATTATATATTTTATTGCTTACGGCTACTATCTTGTCACTCAGTTGATACTTTATTAGCAAATAAGTAATTATAGGCAATGTAACCCTAAATAGCTTATTCAGTGTCAAGTTCTTTTCTTTAATGAGCTACATATTCCATATGACTCCATTAGATCTCTAAGCAGAGTCACAATTTGTTGGATATATAAAACCAGTTCATTTAATTTAAACCAGTTGCTCTTAAGTGGCAGTGTCACTTAACATTTCTAATATGTAGGAACAAAACTATCTTTGTCATTTTCAAAAAAGTTCTCACCAAAACAAAGAAAAAAACATTATCTCAGAGATGTAAAACAAAAAAAATAACAAATTAAAGTTATATATCAGGTAATTCCCCCCTTTGGAACTAAAGTGCGCTAAACTTTGAATTTCTGAAAATAACTTGGCAGCACAATTAAAAATCTTTCTAAACATTTTTGTAAATCCTGCACCTCTAGGAATAAAAAGCAAAAGTAGACTTTTATCTGTTTTTTAATTTAGACTCTACAGAGGGGAAGTGAACATTTTTTTTTTTAAGCGCTAGCTGTTGGAATGCTCCATAGAGACATATGCTTGGTTTGGTTATGGAGTTAGTTTTTGATTATTTATTCTTTTACAAAGTTGCATGTAATCATTTATACCTTTGAGTAAAGTGATTCTCACATTCAGTTGTCAACACTTGGAGTTGGAAAAAAGATACAGAAAATCAGAAGTGATACTTCCTAAATGACTCCCTTGGCTAGCATACTTTATTTGATCTTCAGTGTTGTCTAGTCATTTATACATTCTATCAAAACAATCAACAGAAATCAATAACTGGGAAGTACTCTGTTATCTATGTGTTCTAACAGAAAGATGGACATTAGATTTAAATGTAAATGTCAGTACCCAAAATATGCCCTCAGCTTAAGCTATATGCATATATATTTTTAAAATTTCCAAAATCAAAGAGTAAAAGAAGCTGGTTCACATTGCTATGGAATAATACCCATAAGCGTGGATATCTATCAACTTGTAACAAACCACACCAAATTTCAGTGACGCCGATAAAAATATTTATTTAGCAAACCAGTATGTGGGTTGACATGTTGGAATGGACTTAGGTCAGTGGTTCTCCTATCTCATTTGATCTCCCTCATATCTGCAGTATCTGTAAATTAGCTAGGTGTCTGCATTGGAGACTCCTCAGGAGTAGTTGCCTGGGGCAATAAGGGTAGTTGAGTCAGCTGTCTTTTCTTCCTCCAATAGATTGTCCTGAACTGACAAGACAGTTGGGCAGGGTTCCAAGTGAAATATAGTAGCAGGCAATACCTCAGAGACTTAGGATCAGAGTAGAACCCTATCATTTCTACCACATTCTATTTGCACTGCCACGCTGGAGTCACCCTGTACCAGATCATGAGAGAAGTCATTACTCACTTTTCTCCACTACGCATCCAGTAAGGACATAGAAACCTTGAGAGTTGCCTTAGGGGATATTTATACTTCATAAATCAGCAAATGTACAAACTGAGAATTTTGAGGAGAGTGGGTTATTTGCCATGCACCTGTACACCACTGGCTATTGGCCAAAGTAAGTTAAAAAAAAATTGGATCCAGATAGAAAGAGTGGGAAAAATTGACTCTACTTCTTGATTTAGAGGAGCTGGAAATTTATGCTGCAAGAGGGAAGATTAGAGGGAAGAAAGTAATAGTGGCTATGTTAGTTTGTTTTTCATTATATAACAAAATACCTGAAACTGGGTAACTCTGTAGAAAAGAGATTGATTTAGCTCACAGTTCTGGAGGTTCAAGCACCCCTATCTGGTAGAGTCCCAAGGCAGCACAGGGCACCACAAAGTAAGAGACAGGGAACACATGTGTGACTCTTCTGTTTCCTCTCTTTCTCTCCTTAAAAAGCTACCAATATCAAATGATAGAAACTCTACTCTGATGATTTTATTTAATCCTAATCACCTCTCAAAGGTCCTACCTCTATACAGTTTCTGGATGAATGATTAACAGTTTAAATAATTGGATTAAGTATCTATTCCTTTAATACCTCTCAATGGGGATTAGATTTCAACACACAAACCCTTGAAGGACACACTCCTACCATATTCAAAACACAATAGTGGTCTTTTTTTGTCCCCATATAATCTCTCATGCATGGCACCCAAAGTTCATTATGCTGTTGCTGAAACCCCATAAATTATCTAAAAATAAAGTCAACATAGCATAAGTAGACGCCATAACTGATATTGAGATGCCTTACATTTGAATATAATTTTTCCATTTATCAAAGTGTTTTCATTTTCATGGCATTCTATGCAAAATATATGGGCAGCTGTTACCCCAATTTTACCTGTGAGGGAATTGAGATGCAGATGTTATATGACTTTCCCAAGTCATACAAAGAAGGTAAGAAATGCATTCAGAACCTGAACTTGGGTCTTCTAACTTGATAATTCCATGCCTGCAAGCAATTCACCTTGATTAAATCAAATGCAGATCGCTATAGGAATATTTGTTGAGAAAGATTAGTGGTAAATGTTTACTATATATTCATGGCATCGTGTTAATGAGGTTGTTTTACTACCTGACTAGATAGGTCATGATACCAGTTAACAACTCTTCCAAAAACAAATGCTAAAATGCAGTGTTATCTTAAATAAGAAAAAGGTTTAGAAAATCGGTACATTCTTTATATATTGAACTCATTGGAATGTAAATTAACTTATTGCAGTTAACTGTTTTGCTTTTATCTAGCAGTTTTTATAGAATCCAATTGTATCTGAGGCACCCCAGCTTCTGGTTGAACGTTGCCTCAGAGTCACCTTTTAATTTATAAACTCTCTCTACTTTGGCTTATTTTTAGAGCCTGGGACTAGAACAGAACTGCCTAAAGGAATAAACTTGTTTTATAACTACAGTTAAGTAATGATCTCTTATATGGCAAGCTTAAAATTCTCAAGCCTCAAATACAAACAAAATTTTGGTTTTAATCTTTTAAAAATTTAAGCATATCTACTCAGATTAAAAATTTTAAAGTAAGCAATCTCCTATTGTAGAGCTTGTGTGGCATGTTTGTGTGTGTGTGTGTGTGTGTTTCATGGAGTCACTCGGCCTATTATATAACTCAATGTTTACTACCTTCTCTATTCTGAGAAAAAGAAGGACTAATAATAATGCCAAATTTCCTTACTGACTTTTACATTCACTTATTAGTTTTACGCAAAATATAGATTTCTTGAATAGGTGGCCATCAATTGATTAAGGCAATTCAATGAATTGGTTTCAGAATTACAATTTAAGTTGCTTTATTTTTAAATTCAGACTCTTTGTATTGACAACTGTAAACTCAGGTTCTATTAAAAAAATCAGGATTTGGAGGTAATTTAAGAATATTCAAACTTAACTTTCCTTTGTCCTAGGATTCTCAAAATGCCTTTGCTTTTATCAGATAGGAGATTAGGACAGTTGTTTTCAATGATAAGCATAATGAAAAATCACTGCAAAAAAACACCACTAATAAAAGTAAAAAACATAAGCTGTTTCTTAGTGGAAAATCACCAAAGAAAATTTCCTAACTGGGAACCAATTCCACAGTGCTCTGTCATTCACTAAATTGTGGATACAAATGAAAGATATGTAAGTAACCTCTACAAACACTTCAGAGAATTAAGAATGAAAAAATTGCATAAAGATAGTATTGTTTTTTATAAATCTAATTTTGAAGTGTTGTTTATAACAATGATTCTACATTTTTCTTCAGACTTTCAAATGTAACATTATTAGATTTTAATTGATTTATCACAATCCATTAATTCTTAGTCAAATTGGAATAACATTCAAATTAGAGATATAGTTGATATAGTTATCACAATGTCAGCATGTTTAACATAATTTATTTTAATAGGGTTCACTATTTCACTTTACTCAATCTTCTGGATGGAGAATATATGTCGGGATTTAGCTGGACTGATTACCTTTTCTTCAACCATGTTTTTGTAAATGTGTGCTTGTTGGAGATATGAATATAAATGAAGAAGGTAAAGCATTATCTCTTTCACATGATATCTCTCTGGGAGGCAATGTGGTCTAATAACCTGTTGTGTTCTTGTCCAGGACATAATTAGAATGGAAAATGTACCGTATAAGAAGTTCAAGCCTGGCGTGACGGTGCTCACCTGTAATCCCAGCTGCTCAGCAGGCTGAGGCAGGAGGATCCTGAGTTCAAAGCCAGCCTCAACAACTTAGTGAGACCCTAAGTAACTTAGGGAGACCCTGTCTCTAAAATACGAAAAGGGCTGGGGATGTGGCTCAGTGGTAGAGCACCCCTGGGTTCAGTTCCCAGTACCAAAAAAAAAAAAAAAAGTATCTACATTCTTATTTATCTAATGTATGACATTGGAAAAATCAGTTGGCTAAATTTTCTCATCATAAAGTGCAAAAACTTTTACTGATATGTAAGAATCAAATAAAATGATGTGTGGAAAGAAGTATGTTTCAATCAGCTTTATAGCTGCTGTAACCAAAAGATCTGACAAGAAAAATGAGAGGAGGAAAAGTTTATTTATTGACTCACGATTTTAGAGGTCTCAGTCTGTAGACAGCCAGCTCCATTGCTCTGGGGGCTTGAGGTAAGTCAGAACATCATGGTGGAAGAGTGTGGTGGAGGGAAATAGCTCAGGGAATGACACCAGAAGCAGAGAGAGCTCTGTTCAACGACAGCAAAATATAAATCCCATTGGCACGCCCCCAATGATCCACCTCCTCCAGCCACACCCTACCTGCCTTCAGTTACCACCCAGGTACCTATCAGGGGATTAATGCACTGATATGTTAAGACTCTCATTACCCAATCATTTCACCTCTGAACCTTCTAGCATTGTCTCATACATGAGCTTCTGGGGGATACCTCACATCTAAATCCTAACAATATAAAATGACTTTCATTACGCATTCCCAGATAAAACAAGAGCACTGATGATGTATAAAAATTATGAAGCATAACCAGAAAACCACCATCCAATATTGTGGAAACTACCTAATGTGTTCCTTCTGTATCTAATCTCACTGACTCCTTTTTACTCTCAGCTGCTTTAAAGATTCTCTCTTTGCCTTTGAGTCTCTTAAGTTTCACTATAATGTTTCAAGTTCTGTGGAGTTCTTTTAATTATCTTGGTCTATATTCAATATGTGCCCAGCAAATATATATAGACATTTGTTAGTTCTCCTTTATTCTCCTATCTAGTAGTTCTTCATTTTTTTAATCTTCTATTTCTATGCGTCATTCTCAATCTCTTCAGTTCTGTTTACAAATCATCAACTCAGTGTGGCTTTTAAATTTGTTTCTTCCCTAACTTTTGAGGGTTGAGTGTTGTGAATATTTTGGATACAAATCCTTTATCTGATAGGTGTTTTGCAAATATTTTCTTTCATTCAGTGATTTGTCTTTTCATTATCTTAATGGCATCTCTTGTAGAAGTTTTTTTTTAATTTTAATGCCGTCCATCTTATCAATTTTATTTTATAGTTCATGCTTTTGGTATTGTGGCTAAAAAGACATTGCTAAAGCCCAAGTTCTCCTAGACTTTTTTCTATAATATATTTTAGAAATTTTATACAGTGTATACTTAGGTCTATGTTCTGTTTTGAAGAATATGTGTGTGTGTTGGGCAGGGGTGTGTGTGAGATCTGTGTCTAGAGAGAACATATTTGTCTTATTTGTAAACCTAGAGAGAAATCGCTTTTTTTTCTCATTATCAAGTGTGGTGTTTTGTAGATGTTTTACTTTAGGTTAATAATTTTCCCCTCTGAGCTTTTAAATAAATGATTGTTGTTGGATTCTGTCCAATCATTTTCTGCAGCTATTGATAAAATCACGTATTTTTTCTTTAGCCTCTTAATGTGATAGATTATATTAATTGATATTTGAATGTCAAAATAACCCTTATATACTTGGGAGAAAATCCAGTTGGTCATGTTGTATAATTATTTTGACATATTTTTGCATTTGATTTGCTAATATTTTAAAGAGATTTTGCATTTATGTTCATGAAAGATACTGGTTTATAATTTACCTTTATTATAATATCTTTATCTAGTTTTGACATTAGTGTAATGTTGAACTCATAAGGCTTCTATTTTCTGGAAGAGATTGAAGAGTATTGGTATAATTTCTTTCTTAAATGTTTGATAAAACTCCACAAGTGAAACTAGACCTCCTTGTTTTGAAAAGTATTTACTTATAGGTTATAGATTCAATTTCTTTAATAGGTATATAAGCTTATTCAAATCATGCACATTTTTTAGATTTTTCTCTTTTGTATTGGTTCTTTTTAGTTATAAATGACAGAATTTTATGTAAGTTTTCTTAAATTATGTCCTTCAAGGAATTTTAATATTTTGTGTAAGCTTTAATTATAGAGGACATACAGTTGCACATAATGTTCCTTTAATGAAGTCCATAGTATCAGTGGTAATGATCCTTCTTTCATATCTGATATTTGTAATTTATGTCCTCTTTCTTTTACTTGGTTAGCCTGGCTAGAGGTTGATAAATTTTATTGATCTTTTCTAACATCTAGATTTTAATTTGGTCAATTTTTCTCTATTGTTTTCCAGTTTCCAATTTCATTGATTTCTCCTGTGATTGTTACAATTATCTTTATTTTCTTCACAATGAACTTCTTTCTCCTGTTTCCTAATATGGAAAATTAGGTCAATGATTTCATACTTTTTTTTTTTATAAAATACGAATTCAGTGCCTTAAATGCCCTTATTTTTCCCTCTAAGCACTTCTTTTCTACATCACCCAAATTTTTTAAAAGACATGTTTCCATTTAGTTCAATATAATTTTTGATTTCTGAAGTGTTGACCCATGTATCATTTGGAAGTGTCTTATTTAATCTTCAAATATTTTGTTATTTTCCAGCTATCTTTCCATTATTCTTTCTAGTTTTACTCAGTTGTGGTCCAAGAGCAAACTTTTTGTTATGTCTATTCTTTCAAAATTATTTATATCTGGTTTTAGACAGTAATGGGGTGTACTTGAGTGAATTGTATCATGGGAGTTTGAGAAGAAAGCATATTTTACTGTCACTGGATGAAGAAGTCTACAAATGTCAATTAGATCCAACTTATTGATGGTGCTCTTCCATTCAACTATACCCTTACTGATTATCTGACTGCTGCATCTGTGAATTCCTGAGAAAGATGTGTTCAAGTCTGTAATTATAATAGTAGTTTTATCTATTTCTTCTAGTTCTATAAGTTTTGCCCCATGTCTTCTAGGAGAATAGATCCCTTTATATTTTTATAATGCCCCATTTTTTCCCTGATCACAATCCTTGCAATGAAGTAGGCTTTGTAAAGCTCACATGTGAGACAATGCAGGAAGGTTCAGAGGAGAAATGATTGGGTTTGAGAGTCTTAACACAATCAGCGAATTGATCCCTGATGGGATTAACTGAGTGGTAACTGGAGGCAGGTGGGGTGTGGCTGGAGGAGGTGGCATTGGGGGCGTGGTTATGGGGTCTATATTTGTACCTGGAGAGTGGAGTCTCTCTCCTTCCTGATCATCATGTGAGCTGCTTCTCTCTGCCTCACTCTTCCATCATGATGTTCAGCCTCACCTGGAGGCCGGAGGAATGGAGCCAACCTTCTGTGGACTAAGACCTCTGAAATTGTGAGTCCTCAAACAAACTTTTCTTCCTCTATAGTTGTGCTGGTTGGGTCTTTTAGTCGCAACAGCAAAATAGCTCACTAAAAGGGTGGGTTTCTTGTGGGTCACATATAGCTGAGTCTCATTTTTTTAACCTACTGTCAGTCTTTCTCTTTGAACTCATTTATTTAGATAGTTTACATTAAAAATGATTGCTGGGTTGGGGTTGTAGCTCAGGGCTGGGGGTGTGGCTCAGTGGTAGAGCGCTTGCCTGGCATGTGTGAGGCACTGGGTTTGATCCTCAGCACCACATAGAAATAAATAAATAAAGGTACTATGTTCATCTACAACTAAAAAAAAATCAATAAAAATTTTTAAAAATTGCTATTTAAATATTACCTTTCTGAATATTTATAAACTTCTATATTTTACACTTGTTCTTTGTTCCTCCTCCTTTTCTGTGTTTACTTTCAATTGAGAATTTTCTTTTATATAATACTACTCTTTCTTGGTCTACCAAGTGTACATTAAAAACTTTTTTAGAGATTTTAATATACAGTTGAAACTAGTTCAAGTCCACATTCAAATAGCACTATATCTCCTTAGAGGGAATACTGGTACCTTCTCACAGAGTTTATCTTCTTCTTGTTTTCCCTCATAATATTGTCATTTTGCTTACCCACAAACTGTAATCACCCAACACTTTGAAACTTCATAATTTAGAGCAATCATTTATTAGACCAAGTAGACCAATAGAAACCTTATTTTCCTTTCATGTTTTTCTTCTCTAATTCTCCTCCTTACTTCGTTGATCTTGATTTCAGACCTATAATAGTTTCTTTTTTTCTGAAGAACTATTTCAACAGTTCTTGTGAGACACATCTACTAGCAACATATTTATTCACTTTTTGTTTATCTCAGAAAATCTGTATTTCTTCCTCACTTTTTAATGAAAATTTCCTTAGATACCATAATTTTAGATCAGTGAGTTCTTTTCTTTCAATCCATTAAGTATTTCACTCCCTTTTTGATTGGATACTTTTGAAGAGAATTCCAGTGTAATTATTATTTTTGTCTGTTTACAGGTAAAGTCCCACCTCACCCCAGCTTCTCTCCACGCTTCCTTTTTATCTTTGGTTTTCTCTAGTTTAACTATGATATTCTTAGGTGCAGTTGTTTGGAATCTGTGACGTTGAGTCTGTCAGTAATTTTGGAAAAATCTAAGCCTTTATTACTTCAAATATTTCTTCTGTTACTATCTAGCTTGATTTTTTTTCTTTTGATATTTTAATTACACATGTTGCATCTTTGAAATTGTCTCACAGTTCTTGAGTATTCTGTTCTTTTTTAAATTCTATTTTATTTTTGCTTTTCAGTTGGGAGATTTCTACTGACATGTCTTGAATTGTCTTGAATCTTTGCTCAGCTGAATTCATTCTACCCGTGAGCACATCAAAGGCATTCTTCATTTCCATTTTATATACACATGCACACACACACACATATTCTTTTTCTTTTTTTAATTTCTGGCATTCATTTTTGAGTCTTTCTTAGAATTTAAGCACTCTGTTTATAATGACTATTTTTTCCTACATAATGTTTATTTTTTCTATTAGAGCCTTTAGCATATTAATCATAGCTATTTTAAATTCCTGTTGTGATAATTTAAATATCCCTGCCATAATTGCTCTGGTTCAGATTCTTGTTTTATCTCCTCAGACTTTTTTTTCTTGCATTTCAATATGCCTGGTAAGTTTTCACTGAAACACAAACATGACTTATCAAGTAGTAGGAATTGAGGTAAATAGACCTTTAGTGTGTGGTTTTCTGTTCATTCAGCTAGCAGTTAAGCTGTATTTAATATTCAGTGTGGCTGTATGTGTCAAAGCCTTCAATTTCCTATGGTGTCCTTATTATCATCTTTTTTGTTATCTTTGGGTTTCCTTAGAAACTAGTTGTTAAATACATTATTCTCTAGATCTCTCTGGTGTAATCTTGTAATTATACTGGATCCCTGTTGATGTGGTGGTAAGGTGCTGAAGAGGGAATTGGTCTATCATCTTATGATTAAATCTGAGAGTTCTTCTAGTAGGCCTGAGTTCCTGACCTGTAATCTTAAGAAGAGTTTGACTTTTTTCTCTCCTTAAGGCAGTTGTCTAATTGACATTCTCCTATATCAAAAAGTCTCTGGTAATGTGCCCTTGAGAGTAAGCTTTTATGACTTTTAAGAACAGAATACTGCATTCAGAGTAGTTAGCCCCTTCTAGAAACATAAGAGAATTTTTTGATTTTCACCATGAGAACCTGGTAGGGTCCTGGAGGTGAAGCTCATGAAAATATAGTCTCTTCAGACACTGGGTACCCATGAGTTCTTAACTTTCATGTTAGTCATCATGCAACCATGAACAATGTTTGAATTACCATTTCAGATTTCCTATCACATTATTGCTTATGGGAGTTTCTACTCCTTGGTAAGCCATGATTCTCTGTATTCATTTGTTTCATTAGCTTTGGTGGTGACAATTTACCCTATTAGTTTAATTCTCGGAAGGATCTAAGAAGTGTTATTTTCAGTTTGTTCAACTTTTTCATGTTGTGAGGATGGGATTGGTGCCTTCAAAGTGCTTTACATGTGTGAGTTGAAACTGAGAGTCCCTTACTTCTCTTCAATCTCTTAGCATCTTATTTTTCAAGATAAAGGATTTTAAAAATGTCAGTGGAGTCTAATTTATCATTTCTTTGTTATGGATGGTGCATTAGATGTCGAACTTCAAAACTATCTCTACATCCTTAGGTTTTCTTCTATTTTTCTTAAGTTTAATATATTTCCTTTTTACATTTTATTAGGAGTTCATTTTGTGAGTTGTGATATTTAGGTTGAAGTTTAATTTTTACCTGGATGTGTCCAATTGCTCCAACACCATTTGCAAAAAAGTGTTCCTGCTTGATGCTATTCAGCTATAAAAGTAATGAAATCCTTTCATTCATGACAACATGTATGTAAGTGGAGATCGTTATGCCAACTGAAATAAGTCAGGCATAAAAAGACAAGTATCCCATGATCTCATTCATATAAGGAATCCAAAAAGTTGATCTCATAGAAGAGTAGAATGGTGCATACCAGGCACTGGGGAGACTAGCGAAGAAGGGAGGAATGGCTGCAGTTACACGGAAGCAAGAAGATCTGGTATGGTATTGCACAATAGCGTGACTGTATATAATAATAATGTATGTTTTTAAAGGCTGGAAGAAATTATTTTGAGAGTTTTCATCATAAAGAAATGATAAATGTGATGAATGTCTAGAAATATATATATATTTATACACATGTATATATACACATACATACATTTAATTGTGATAAATGTCTGGAAATATATATATGTGTGTATAAATATATATACACACACACACACACACACACACACACATTTAACCTGACTTAAATTATAAAATGTATATGTAGCAAAAAAGTACATGGTACTCCATGTAATTTCTGACACATGGTCTTTATGGTTTTATGCGTCAGTTAAAATAAATTTTATTTAGATAAAAATGGGAAAAATCTCCATTGTATTCCATTGTCCTAAAACAGTAGGATACATCTGTGTGGGGGTCAGTTTCTGAGTTCTCAGATCTGTTTCACTGATCTGTGTACCTATTTCTTAACCAATACCATATACTCTTGGTTATTATTGTTAGTTATTGCCTTTAAATTTGATACATTAATTCATTTCACTTTTTTCAGAATTGTTCAAGCTATTCTAGTTTCTTCATACTATGGTTTGGATGTGAGGTGTCCCCCAAAAGCTCATGTGTCAGTCAGTGCAAGAGGGTTTAGAGGTGATATAATTAGGTTATGAGAGCCTTAACCTAATCAATGAATTAATCCCCGATTGGCATTAACTGGGTGGTAACTGTAGGTGGGTAGTGAGTGACTGAAAGAGTGGGTCATGCCTTTGGGTTACATATCTGATGAGCTGAGCTTAGTCTCTCTCTGCTTCCTGATGTGATGTCCTTCACCACACTCTTCTGCCATAATGTTCATTCTTACCTCAAACCCAAGGGAATGGAGTCAGCCATGTATGGACCAAGATCTCTAAAACTCTGAACCCCCAAATAAACTTTTCCACCTAATTGTTCTTGTCAGGTCTTTTGGTCAAAACAGCAAAAAAGCAGACTAAAACACTTCGATTTCCATATGAACTTTAAATAGTCTAGTTTAAAGCAACAAAAACATTGCTGAGATTTGATAGGAATTGCATTAAAACTTTATATCAAATTTGGGAGTATCAACATTTTTATTAGAGTCTTCCAAACTATGAACATGGTGTCTCTATTTATTTAGATCATTGATTTCTTTCATCAGTGTTGGTGATGCTTTTTATCCTGATAAGATTTGCATTGCCTCTGTCAGTCACTGTGGACCACTCTAAAATTAGCACACTCCAGACCCCTTCTAAGCCCCAATTTAATCAGGGAGCCTCAGGTGTAATTGTCCTTCCTAACTGCCCTTGCTGTATACCAGGACCTTTTTTGTTTGCCCATTGTTCTCTAAGCAAAGTTTCAGCTCACCTATTTTTTTTCCTTTTACACTTTTCTAGCTCTTTGGAGATTTTCTTCAATTCCCATGAGCCTATTAAACAACAAAACTAGAATTATATATAGGTCCTCTGCTGTTGGGAATTCCCATGAAAAGTCAAACTGTTGGAATTTTTATGAAAACAATATACATTAAGTGATATTTAATTTTACCTTAAATATTTGTTTTACCACATTGTAAGTAGTGACATGGGGATCCTGTGGTTTGGACCTTGCCGATTTCACAAATCTATATTGCCTTGCTGAGTACCAAGTCTGTCCACCCTAGACCTCAAAGCCTTAACTCTTCTTAAATTTGGATACACCCCTTTCATGTTTTTATCCTTAACATTACCTGATGGATTTCTTAAATTGAAACTTTACAGAAACCTCAAAGCTATTCCTAAAGTATTCTTTTGAAATGAGAATTGTATACAGTCTATACAATTAACTTATTCTTTGTGTTGTCTGCTAATATTCTTCTGGGTTATGTGATATTCTGCATCCTGTGCCGATGGACATTATCTTGGACTCTCATTAACCAGAACTGATGTTGCAGAAGATTCTTAGTCTCTTTGTACAATTATTCAGATATATTTCTATAGCTTTAGTTCTTTAAACAATTGTATATAAAATGTTATTTCAGAAAAGTATGTACTCTTCACCAAGCCACGTTCTATAAAGCACTCTAAAATAATTTTTCTTTTATTCTTGTTAATGTTTCTCTACTTATCCTCATTGCTCAGTGGTATAATGGTGTGGGGGAGTGTTGCTTTTGATGACACTTTGTTAAAATGAAAACAAACGTCTAGGTAGACTAAAAAATCTTTCCTATAAGTCATTGACGATTATTTCTAATGTCATACCATCAGTCCCTCTAATTACCAGTTCTCCAGCAACTTTAGAGTTTTATTATCACATGAAAATATTACATTAATGACACCAAAGCAATCTATTAAAGAAAAAAGGTTATCTTTTATTTTTCTTATGTCACATTATTAGTTATATCCTTTCCTTCAGAATTTACTATTTTAAAAAATATTATATTAACTAAATATTTTGGTACTTTATAAATCAGTTTTTATTAAGAAATTATCTACAGAGTTAAAACATTCTTTTGTGAAAAAATTGGAATTTTTATGGGTACTTTCATATTTTAAGTAGGAAGGGGTAAAAAAAACATAACTCTACAAAAACAGTTTCAGGATTAAAATCTGCTTACATCTATGCAATCTCAATTAAAATTCAATTGCTTAGCCTATTATGTACATAAATTGTATGAAAATTTGTCTTTCTAGCAAACGAGTTGAGACTACTTTGGTTTCTGGTTTAGGTTCAAAGTTAATAAGACTAAATTAAGCAGTAGCTAGAATACAGATTCACTCATTATTGTGACTTTTAGCCTCTCTGGCTATCTCATGTCTTTTCTAGTGTGTGAGTATTAACTATTCACTCAGGCAGGCTATTATTTTATGGTTGAAACTTTTTCCAATATTAGCTTCTGGGTTTGAGCATTTGTAACACAAATGAAACTGTTTTTTTTTTCCTTTAATTTATAATTTCTTAGTCAATACATGTTGAGGCATTCATCTATCCCCTTGACTAATTCCTGTGTTAGGGATATGGCAAAGTGCCCATTCATTAGCCAATCATTGATATTATGGAGATGAGATCAAGGAGTTCCCATTTGGGTCACCTATACTATTGGACAAGGGAAAAGAAAGTGCTCCTCCAACAAAAGCATAGCTCCTAGGGAAATTGTCGTGACCTGGGCAGTCATCCAAATTTGTGTCTAGTATAGGCCTATGATTCAGAGAATAAAAATATCCCTGAATACTCTGATGCCAAAAACGAAACTTGCATTATATACTTTTAAGGAGAAAATAAATAATCTATTCCCCAGTCCCCAAATTCTCTCTGAACAGTGAAGGATTTAAAGTATATAAAGTTAACTTTTGTAGGTCTTCCTGGAGTGTTTGATTCTTAAATGATCTACCCTTGGGAGTGGTCAGGACTCTATATTCCTGAATTTCCCTGTGCAACAGATAATAGAAATGACTGAATGGGCATGTGAGGTTTCCAGCAGCTGTAGTCTCTGGGATGAAGTTAGAGTGAATGAGTTAAAATGCCCAGCTTCCAGGTTCCCCCTGGAAAAGATTTGTCTGCACACTTTTCCAGCTGCTGTCAGAGGCTTGAGGTTCTGGCTCTGGTATACCTGGGAGCCAAGGGACAGATAAACAATAGATCGCTGCAAGACTAGAAAGGAGTGTGGCTACTTCCTGTGTTTTCTCTTCCTGCTCACTCCGACAATAAATCCAGACTGCAGATTCTCCTGGAAGGAGTGTGTGCACTCCTCAAGTACTCCAGCATCTGTGACTCCCACCCAAAAACCTGACACTGAAATCATCTATCTCTGGGATTTGACAGATCTCTACCTTCCTGAGTCTCCCCAGAGTACAGAAACCATTTCAGGTAGTTATTCCCCAGCCTCAAATGTGGAGTCTGAACAAGAATACAGGTGTTTGCCCCAAATACTCTCCTGGCTTAGTGTAGAGAGTGTAAGATTAACTCCAGATATTTATGGAACTTTTCACCCAACATCAGAATACACATTCTTCTAAAGCACACTCAAAACATTGTCCAAGATAGATCATGTTCAGTCACAAGAATAATGTCTTAACAAAGTTAAGATGATTGAAATCACATCAAGGATCTTTTCTGGCCACAATGCAAAGAAACTAGAAATCAGTGAAAGCAAGATGATGGGGAAAACCACAAATATGTGGAAAACAACATATTCTAGAGCAATCACTGAGTCATAACAAGAAATCAAAAAAGAATTTCAAAATTATTTCGATATGATAAAAAAAACTTTAACAAAACTTACCAAAACTTATGAAATACAGCAAAAGCAGTAATGAGAGGGAAGTTCATGGTGATAAACCCCTAAATTAGAAGAACAAGCTAAGGGCTATGCCATATGCCTGTACTCTCAACTACTTGGGAGGCTGAGGCAGGAGGATCACTTGAGCTTGATAATCTGAGGCCAGCCTGAGCAACATAAGGAGACCCTGTCTTAAACACACACAAGAAAACAAATACAAAAGTATTTGTAGAAGAGCAGAGTGGAAGGGTGATCACTAGAAAATGGGAAGGGCCAGTAGGGGGAGGGGGGTGGAAAGAAATCCAATGAGGAGCACCAAAACACAGAAGGGAAGAATTAGTTCTGATTTTCCTGTACCAGAGTCAGGTAAATGTTGGTTAAATCAAAACTTACATTGAGATTTTATCTCACTCCAATTAGAATGGCAATCATCAATACAAATAATAAATGCTGGTGAAGATGTGGGGAATAAGGTACACTTGCACATTGTTGGTGAGATTGCAGATTAGTACAAACACTCTGGAAAGCAGTACGGAAATTCCTCAAAAGACTAGGAGTGGAACCACCATATGATCCAGTTATACCACTCCTTGATATTATCCAAAAGAAAATTAAGGTTTATAGCAGCACGATTCACAATGGTCAAGTTATGAAACCAGCTGAGAAGTCCATCAACAGATGAATGGATAAAGAGAATGTACATATACACAATGGAGTTCCACTCGGCCATAAAAATATTTTTAAAAAATGAAATCATGGCAGTTACTGGTTAATGAATGGAAATGGAGAACATCATATTGAGTGAAATAAGCCCAACTCAAAGTCAAGGTCAAATGTTTTGTCTCATATGTGGAAGCCAGAGCACAGTAAAGAAAAAACGGGGAAGGGTGCGGATCTTTCAAAAATAGAGGAGAGATCGATGGGGGAAAGAAAAGCAATTGAGCAGGAGAGAGAAGGGATGGGAAAAAGAATAAAATGTGGAATGAAATTGACCAAACTATGCTATGTACCTATATGAATATACCACAGTGAATCTACGTTTATGTATATATATATAAAGTCCCAATTAAAAGCAAATAAATAAATAGAAGGAAGATGAATAGATCCAAAGAAGGAGAATAGTATGAGGAAGGAAGGGAAGGAAAGAGGAAACACTGGGGACTGAAATGGAGCAAATTATATTCCATGCACTTATGATTATATCACAATGAACCCCACTGTTATGCATAGCTATAATACACATTTATTGATACCCAATAAATGATATCTTTCAAAATGACTAGAAGAGTGTGAATATCCCAACACCTAAAAACAGGGTTTGAAAAGATGGAAATGCTTATGACCCTGATTTAATTATTACACATTGTATACATTTATCAAATTAGCATAATATTCTCCATAAAGATGTACAAATGTTATGCTTCAATAAAAATTTAGAAGAAGGAAAGTCTCAAATACACCACTTTAAACCCCAAGGAATGTTTAAAAAAGAAGAATAAATTAAAACCAAAGTTAGCAAAAGGAAGGGTAAAGATCAGAAAATAAATAAATCAAATAGAAACAAAATTATAGAAAGCAATCAACAAACCTAAGAGAAAGTTGTTGGAAAACAAACAGAATAGACACACACTTAGCTAGACTCACAAAAAAGGAGAGAAAACTCAAAATCAGAAAGGAAAGAGGAGACATAACAGTAGATGCCTGAAAAATAAAAAGGATCAGAAGGCACTATTGGCATCAATTATATGCCTATAAATTGGATAACATAGAGCAAGTAGATAAATTCCTAGAAATATACAACTTACCAAGTCTGAGTCAAAAAGGAATAGAAAGCCTGAGCAAATAAATTACAAATAAAGAAATTGAAGTAGTAATTTAAAAATCTCCCACCAAATAGAAGCCCAGGAACAGATGTCTTCAGGGCTAAATTCTAGCAAACATTTAAGGAAGAACTAATATAAATACTCTTTAAACTCTTCCAACACACACACACACACACACACACACACACATACATGAATACTTAACTCATTTTATGATACTAGAATTACTCTGATACCAAAGTGAAGGTCAGCAGAAGAAAACTGTAGGCCAAGATCTATGATGAATACAGATGTAAATATTGTGAGTAACATACTTGCAAACCAAATTCAATAACAGACCAAGTGGTATTTATTGCCAGGTTGAGTTAAGATATGTAAATCAATTACTGTGATACACCACATTAACAGAATGAAAGATAAACTCACATAATCATCTCAACAGATGCAGAGTAAGTATTTGAAAAAATTTTAACACCCTTTTATGTTAAAATATGAACAAAATAGGTGCAGGAGAAAATTTCCTCAACAGAGTAAAAGATTTTTTTGAGAAATCTGTAGCTAACATAACTTGGAGAAAATCTAAAATCTTTTCCTCTAAGATCTGGGGCAAGGCAAGGATGCCCATTGTCACCACCTCTATTCCAAAGCAGAATATTGTAGGTATCTGCAAGGGCAATCAGAAAAGTACAAGAAATAAAAAGCATGGGAACTGGAAAGAAAGAAGTAAAGCTATTTTGTTTGCAGTTGACATGTTCTTGTATGTAGAAAACTCTCAAGACTCTAAATGTTGAAGTCAGTAAAGTAGCAGGATACAAAAACAACATGCAAAAATCACATTTTTTTATTCTAGCCATGATGTATCTTAAAAAGAAGTCAAGAAAAAAATATACATTTATGTTAGCATTAATAAGAATAAAATACTTAGGAATAAATTTAGTCACAAAAGTGAAGGATCTGTAAATTGAAAACCATAAAACATTGAAGAAGATACAAATAAATGGAAACATATGATGTACATGGATTGGAAGTATTAATGTTAAGATATCCATAGCACCCAAGGTGATCTACAGATTCAATACAACCTTTGTCAAAATTCAAAAGACATTTTCTACAGAAACAGAAAAAGCAATGCTATAATTCACATGAAACCTCAAAAAACAATAATAATCACAACAATCTCCACAAAGAAAAAAAAGTTGGAAGCATAACACTTTCTCATTTCAAATTATATACAAAGCTATTAGTCAAGACAGTATGGTACCAACATAAAAATAGAAACATCAATATAATAGTATAGAGAATGCAGAAATGAACCCAAGCATATACAGTCAACTAGTTTTCAAAAGAGCCTCCAAAAAATACAATGGGAAAAGCATAATCTGTTTAATAAATTTTTGGGGGGAAACTGGCTCTCTACTTGCATGGGATGAATCTGGAAACTTATGTTACAACCTACATAAAAATGAACTCAAAATCAATTAAAAACAAACATAAAATCTAAAGCTGAAAATAAAAAACTTCTAGAAAGGGAAAAGCAGAAAAGCTGCTTTTTTTTTTTTTTTTTGGTGTTGAGAATCGAACCCACAGGCACTCTACCACTGATTTACATCCCCAGTCCTTTTTATTTTTTTATTATGACACATGATATACTTATCACTAAGTTCCTGAGGCTGGCCTCAAACTTGAGACCCTCCTACCTCAGTCTCCCAAGAGGCTGGGATTACAGGCATAGCACCACTATGAAAAGATTCTTATATTGGTCTTGGCAATGGATTTTGTTTTTGTTTCTTTGTCTTGCTTTTGTTTTTGGATGTCATACAAAATGCACAGGCAACAAAAGCAAAAATAAAAAAGTGAGACTACACCAAACCAAAAAGCTTCTGCACAGGAAAGGAAAAGTAAACAGAATGTAAAAGTCATCTTATAGATTGGAGAAAAATGTTGGCGAAACATACATTTGAAAAAGGGATCGATATCCATATTATATAAAGAACTCAAAAGCAAAACAAAAGAAACAGTAACCAAATAACTCAATTTAAAATGTGGAAGGTCAAGCAAAATAAAGGAAACAGAGAGAAGGATAGAATGAAACAAAGAGTCAATCAAAAGTAAATTAATAGACAAGTGAAAGGAAGTCAAGTAGAGTAGAGGAAGGAGAGGGAAGAGGAGAGGGAGAATGGAGGGAAAGGGAGGATCATGAATTGAAATAGATTTCTATGCATGTATGAGTTTGTTGGATGAACACAACTACTATGTATAACTATAAAGCTCTAATAAAATTGTTATGTAGTACTGGGGATGTCGCTCTGTGGTAGAGCACTTGCCTAGCATGTGCAAGGCCCTGGGTTCTATCCCAGTACTGAAAGAAAAAAAAATGCCAATTACAAGCTAAAAGAATAAAATTTTAGATATATTGGATTAAATAAAATGCATTATTCAAATTTAAAATAAATAAATAAATGGGCAAAACCAGGCATGGTGGCACATGCCTGTAATCCCAGTGGCTTGAGAGACTGAGGCAAGAGGATTGCAAATTCACAGCCAGCCTCAGTAACTTAGTGAGGTCCTGTTTAAAATAAAATAAAAGGATTGGGGACGTTGCTCAGTGGTTAAGCGCCCCTTGGTTCAATCTTCAGTACCAAGAAAAAAAAATGGACAAAAGATTTCTACAGTTGTATTTCCTAATGAATGTATAAAACTAGTCAATAGGTATATAAAAAGATTCTCAACATCAAAACCAAAATGAATTATATCACATCTTTTTAAATGCATATTATAAAAATATGAAATAATAAGAGTAGAATAAAATGTGGGTAAGTTAATCCTTGTACACTATTAGTAGAAATTTAAACTGGTACAGTCATTATAGAAAATGACAGGGAGGTTCCCAAAAAAACTAAAAATAGAACTATAGAACCATGGGACACAGCAATCACACTCTCTAGTATGTACTGAGCATATGTCCAAAGGAAAGAAAATCAAAGATAACCAAAGTCCCCTGTTTGTTGTATTATTCACAAGAGTCAGGAAAGATGTGGAAACATTGTAACAGCCCATTGATGGATGAATGGATAAAAATCACACACACACACACACACACACACACACACACATATACATGCATATATAATATACATATATACTGAATATTATTCAGTTTTAAATAAAGAAGGAGACACTACCATTTGTGACAACATGGATAAACCTGGAGGGCATTATGTCAAGCAACATAAGTCAAAACTTGAAAGAAAAACACTACATGATCTCACCTATATATAGAATTTTAGAGACAGTTGAAATACATAGAAACAATAGAGGAGTGGTTAGCAGAGCAGATGGGGGGAAAATTGGAAGATGTAGGTCAGAGGCCACCAATTTGTACTTCACGTCGGATGAATTAGTCTAAACCTATAATGTACAGCAAGTGGTTTATAGTTAATAATATATTGGATAATATTCTAAGATAGTACCTCTTAGATGGTCTTACCACACATGAGAAAAGTAACTCTGGAAGATAATGAATATGCTAATTTGCTTACCTGGAGCAATCATTTCACCATGTGTACATATATCAAAACATTATGGACTGGGAATATAGCTCAGTTGGCAGAGAGCATGCCTTGCATGCACAGCGCCCTGGGTTCAATCCCCAGCACCACAAAAGCAAAACAAAAATTATGCCTCTTTCTTTAAATATAAAATGGAATCAAATGAATATAGGTGTACATATGTATATGATATATTCAACTTTCTCTTAAAAGTTTATATATGAAGTGCTAAAGAAAAGAATAGCAGTAAACCTTACGTTGCCTATCTAAATTTTTGAGTACCACATGAGATGATGAATATAAAAGATCTATCCAAATGGTAAACCATGGCATTGGAGGGAGAGAAGGATAGTAGGAGTATTTTTATGCTCTTTAAGAACAACGTTACTTTCTCTTAGCCCAATTGATAGGAGCAGAAGATGAATAAGAATTCTGGCAGGGAGGACAAAACAAGTACATAATTTAAAAGTTTGGCGGGGCTAAGGTGGAGCGCTTGCCTACCATATGGGAGGCACTGGGTTCTATCCTCAGTGCCACATAAAAATAAAGTTATGTCCATGACTAGACAGATTATGGAACTGTTAGACAATTCTGCAGCCATTAGATATTTGCTATTAAGGGGTATTCAAAACACACACTACTAGAGAAGTTCAGTTGACCCTTGGGCAGGGCAAGGAAAGCGAGGAGGAAGAGGCCCAGAAAAGAGGAATTTCTAGGCATTCATGTATATGTGTGTGTGTATGAAGTGCTATCCCGTCCCATGGCTAAGTCCAAGACATGGAGGTCTCATCTTGTGTCTCTTTTCCTCTTCTTATCCTGAGTGAGCAATCCCTTGTCTTAGTGCCAGGGAAGATAAAAATTCTGTATGTTCATTTCACAAAAATTTTTTTTGTAAAGTCAGAAAATAAACATGGTACCAAAAAAATGTATTAAAAATAGGATTTTGAGATTGACTCTTTGACCTTTCTCAGTATAGTGGTTAATTTTATATTTCTACTTGGCTAAGTCAAGGTACCCAGATACTCCGCACGTAAATGTTGTTGTGAAGGGATGTTTTAGATGAGAATAACTTTTCAGTCATTGAACTTTGAGTCAAGTAGATTGGCTTACATAATGAGAATAGGACTTATCCATTCAGTTGAAGGCCTTAAGAGAAAAAGATTGAGATCCCCTGAGGAAGAAGGAACTTTGCCTCCAGACTGCCTTCAGGCTTGACTGGCCACATCAACTCATCCCTGAGTCTCTGGCTTGCCAGCACTCCCTGTAGATTTCAGACTTAGAAGAACTGCCAACCCTACACTATGTAAGCCAATTCCTTGAAAATGATCTCTCTCTCTCTGTCTATATGTGTGTTTGTGTGTGTGCGAACATATTTATGTATAGTCCCTGACAGTGACTGTTTCCTAGAAAGATCTAATTATGATTGTGTGATAGTGTGCATATTGTGGTAGGTTAACTTCCGTGTTTCCCTCCATCCATTTGTGCAATGATACTCACGTTCACAAATAGGTGACATGAAAAAGGACCATTTTAATGTCATTTTAATCAGAAGACATGAATAGCTTATGAAAAAAGCAGATGCCCAGGTCCCAACTCTTACACCTTTCAAGTACGAATTTCTGGGAAGATAGTCCATGACTATGCATGCTTAGCAAGGTCTGCAGTGCTTTCCAGGCTCGCTGGAATTTGGGTACCGTGGTGGCATGAACTGGTTTCACTCTTTGGTCTCTTTCTCTAAGGCTTTTCTACCACTGAGAAAGTGAGCTAGGTCACTAAATATCCTTTAAGGTAGCTTCTAGCTTCAAAATCTGATGGTTCTTAATCTTTATTTCCTCTGTATGAATTTGTTTGCTTGTTTGGTTTGGTTTGGTTCTGAAAGGTGGTAATGATGATGGAAGGTATTTGTTTCAGCAACCATATCTCCTTTTATTCCGATTTGTGTTTTCCACTTTCCACTGAGTATGTCTTCTCTTATTTTTCTTTGACTTGACAAACAATATATCTATTTATCCTCTTTTCATTTCTCTTTGAGTATTTAGTTGAGTGCCTTGCCTTTTGTGCCTCCTACTTTCCCTACTTGCTATTTCCAGCAAATTGAAATGACCATGGCCATTAGAATCAGAGATGGGCTCAAATGCTTCACCACTCATTAGTCAAGTGATCCTTGCTGAGTCTTCTACATCTTATTTTTTATATCTGTAAACGGCGGTTAATAGGATAAACATTGCATTTTTGTTGTTACTTTTATTGTTGTGTGCTTGTGTTCTTGTGTACTTTGTGATGACATGTACAAGTAGGTGATGCTTGGCTTATGTTAGGGGATCCTGAAAGAGTTTTATTCACCTCTTTAAATTCCTTTTGTCCTTAAAAATAACTTTTATAGGGACATGAAAAAGTTTTATCTTATCTGTAAGCATCAAAATTATCCTCTTGATGTAGACCAAAGGGTCTTTAGTACATTTTTCAAAGTGGAAAAAAATAATGTCTTTGCTGTTATACAAAGACCAACTTAATGGAAGATGATAAAGTTGATAATAGCAGCATCTGTGACATAGAAACTGGAGGAACCCATTAAAATAAAATGTGGTCCCCAAGGAGTTCCTTGTAGAGTTGGGAGACAGGGTTAGTTAACCATGAAATATATTACCCTATGACGGGTGCTAAGATGGAGGCACACAGCTAGTGCCATGAGAAGGTAACAGTTGAGCTGTGTCCTAAAGTATAAGGTCAGGTTTGGAAAGTAAAAATTGATTGACAAGGACATTCCAAAGAGTAGTAACAGTATGTGAAAGACTGAGATGATAAAAAAGCTTGATACCAGAAAGAAAATAAAATAGGCTATTGTTCTACTTGCTGACTACTTAGAGAAGGCGCCTACTTCAAGGAACTTTGTTTTCTAGAGAAGAGGCTCATATACAAATAAATATGACATACAATGGTGCATACTAAACAACAATTTAAGGATGAGAGCAGTGATGAGTCACTGTGAATTAGGTTTAAGAAAAAGGACTAAGATTAAAACTTATGTGGAAACTAAGAGTTTGCCCATTGGAAATTTTGCATGAATGCTGAGACATGATTGAATCTAATAATTACAGATATCTTATCACACTTGTGCTTTGCTACATATGTCTCCCTTTGTAATTTCCAAAGTAAATTTCTTTGATGAAAATTCCCAGTCCCTAACCTCCACCCTTTTTGCCAGGGTTTTTAAGTGGTGGAAAGCATTGAACTCCACGTCTTAATGTATTTTTTTTCCATGTGACTAGAAAATACCTTTTAAACTTTTGGAAAAGTATGACTGTCCTATTATGAACAGATATATAATAAATGTAGGAGTGCTTGCTAAAAATTGTGGGGGGCAATCATTTCTGTTAGACCCCTCTTATGCCACTTGTCCACTCAACCCCACACAAAAGAAAATTCTTGCCTTCTTTTATATAGATATATGTGGGACATTTAGATCATTGACCTCCCACCATAACAGATGAAACTAAATTGCTTCAACAAATCTAATTGAAAAGAAAACCGGATGTTGGTGCCTTACCCATGATGAATGAATGTGTCATGCTATAGCCTATTACTAAGTTATAATTCAGAAACTTGATGTTCCTACTTGTCTCTATCTAGAACCTTAGACAATTATTTTTCTCTTTCCAAAGTTTGATCTCGCTAGTTGGTCTTTTACAAGACAACTGATTAATAAATTTGAAGACATACCAGAATACCAAACAACAAAGAGCCTCCCAAAGTATCACTGATCAATGTGAAGAAGATAATTTTTTGAGTAGCAAATACCTACATGGAGGCTATGGGTTCTAAAAATGTATCAAACTTCTTTCCTGTCGTATGAGACTAATAACATGCTCTCTCAGTATGACATGGAATATAACATTTTTCTATATTACTAGAATAAAATTATTTCTTCCGTGTGAAATGGGTTCCTCTCTCCATCCCCCTCAAATTCAGTTACAAAAGGTTTAAACATGGCTCTGTGCCAAGTTGTGTTTTGTTTTGTTTGGTGTTTTTATAAGTTTAAACCAGCAGCTGTGCATGTTTGTGCAATTTGAAAGTCAGGATTTATATATGTAATTTTTCAACTGAGGGAAAAAAAGTTAAAAATATCTTTAATGAATCACATGGAAAGCCACTGAAAGAAATATAAGACCAAAGAAGGTCTCTCTTTTTTTTTCCTTTACAAGATTTATAATGGAATATTTACAAGATTTATAATGGAATTGATATAGTCCTCTCTTGGAATAAGGCTTACCTTCCTGCAAACTGACTTAGTTAATTGTTAATGGAGTAATTCAGAAAAGCAAGTGGGTTTTTGAAGTCTTATGTGTTGTCAGGAGGCATTTTTGACTGAATTCTTTTTCAAAAAAATCTTAACAGCACCCCTCTTCTGGAGACACTTGTACCCTTATCTTATTCAAGTCCCTCCAACTATAAAGTCGGACTCAGAATGCAATTGATTTTTTCCAGGATGAAGGATATTAAAAAAGCAAAATTTCTAGCCCAGCAGAACCCCTTTAGCAGCATTAATATTCTGCAAGATCAGCATCGGGGTATTTTTAAAATTTACCTCTTACTGATGTTAGTAAACTAACAGATTTGACAAAACACTTGTTTTTTCATAGGAAGTACTACTAAATGGCATCCCCCCACCAATTTTCCTATGTTGAGATGGCAAAAATAGCTTTCTTAGGCTCTTATGCACTTTTCCTTCTAAGTTTTCCTATCTTTCCCCTTTTTCTTCTAGCACTCTTGTCCTGGCTGTCCAATAGCAATCCTCTGCTCACACAAGGTCTGCAATCTCACTGCTCCCTACTGAAGCATGACACATTACCTGGAATACACACCAAGTTTTGCACATGCTTATTCCTGCATTACTTGAAAAAGGACTCAGGGAGAGTTTGACTTAGGTCTATGTAGACATTTAGCTCAACAGGACGTACTCGATAAAGCTGTTCATATCCAGAAGTCTTACTGTATTAATTCAAGGCTCTCAGCATCCCAAATTTGAGACACAGCAGTAGCTTTGAAGATTTCTCACCTTCATCCTTCTAAAAATAATTTTTTTTAGTCATAGAAGGGAGGTGTTTTTCTCCTAATTTGATGTCTACCCTGGAAATCTAGCAGAGGGTCATAGATTGTGCCCACTACACATTAGCTTTGCCCAGGCATTAGACCCACAAAATAGTTTGAGCTTCAGCCCTCCAGATGAAAGCTTTAGTGAAAATGAATAGGAGCTGATAACCTCCTGTCACATTAACTTTTTGGGGAATTTGGTTCTTTTGATTCATTATACTGAAAAGCAAGAGAGGCTTTGCCTTCATCCACCTGTCTCAGAACAGTCAGAATCTAATCATCTTCTGCCTTTTACATGCTTTGACGAACAGAGCATAAGCAAGTTTGCCCTGTGTTCATTTCTATTCCTGAATAGAAAGAATTGTCCTCAACCCACACATGTAGGGAAGAAGAGATACCCAGTGACTTGCCAGTCTTGCAATTGTCTATTACTACTACCATTACCAGTAGTGTAACAGATGATATTTATTGGACACTTTCTGTATGCTTAGCATTGCACTCAACACTTATGAATATCTTCTCATAAAATCTTTATAATAGACCCATTGAATATAAGTAATAATATCATTGCATATTTTTTCAAATGAAATTTTAAAAAGGGACAAAAACTAAGAAGTTGCCCATGTGTAAAATTTGTGTTTTAATTATGGTAGCCTTTTTCCATAGAGAAAAACATGCCATAAAATCAAGTATAATAGAATGAAGGAATAATAAAAGTCTAGAACCAAAAGCATTATCAATCCTAGTACCAATAATGCTGTTTCTTCTTAAACTGGTAAACTCCAATTGTACTTTTGTAATTTCTGACATATAATTTCTTTATTACCCTATGTAATCATGCACGAACGGTATGAATCCACATTGTGCACAACCATAAAAACGAAAGATGTACCCCATTTGTGTAAGATGAACCAAAATGTAGTCTGTAAAGAAAAAAAAAAGAATTAAAATTACTCTTAAAGATGAGAGTGAAAATCTGTAGACATATATAGGACCGAGAACTGGCACCAGACTGAAATATGTGAAATACATACACAAATACAACCAAACATCTCTCACAGAGTAACTCGGAGATTCACAAGATGTCAATTTCCTCTAGTTTTCAACAATCAGTTTTGGTTTACCCTTTTAAGTACTGAAATACTGACATGTTCAGAAAGAGGGCACAGTTTTTTCTTCTTCTAAGATCCACACAGTTATCCTGAAGTCTCCATTTAGCTATAAAACATGTATTGATTTGATGTACAAACTTTAATACCAAGCTAATGTTTTACTTTATTCCTCAAAGGCTTACATTCAAACTATTGCCAGATTAATCTTCATAGAAAAAAACTAAAAATGTAAAATTCATTTATACCAGGAAACTTTATCTGTAACTACTGCCCATATTTCATAATACTGGGATAATCCTTAGCTTTCTTTCAGTGCACAGTTGGAATCACAAATTATGTTCCTATTTCAGCATTTATTCAAAAATTATTTCTTCTAATAAATTTATCTCCTTGTTAATGACTTTTAGTGGGCATTACATGAAAATTTGCATTTACCTAGGGATAGTAATTAGAGAATTTCTGAACCTGGATTAAGGTTCAGGAGAATAGGGTTCCAATACTATTGGTATTCTTTTGGACAAGTTATACTTTACCCATCTAGAAATTGTTTCTTACAAAATGAAGGCATTGGATTGAATGATATAAAGGGCTCTATCCAGGTCAAAAATTCTATGATTATAAATTTCCAAATTTGCAGACATTTGAATTTGATATATCCTGCCTCTCAAACAAGCAAAAAATAAAATGCATCAACACTCTCAAGTACTCATATATAAATAATGTATGAGTTTACTTGAAGAAAGAAAGAATATAGTCATAGTTCATGCTTTTATTTTCATTATGCCTTGTTATGGATCATGAACACTGGCATTTAGATTTTTCGGGATTTGGGTTTTTTTTTGGGGGGGGGTACCTGGGATTGAACCCAGGGGCCCTTAACCACTGAGCCACATCCCCAGCCATTTTTTACATTTTATATAGAGTCAGGGTCTCACCAAGTTGCTTAGGTCCTCACTAAGTTGCTGAGGCTGGCTTTGAACTTTCAATCCTCCTGCCTCAGCCTCCCAAGCTGCTGGAATTACAGGTGTGTGCCATCATATCTGGCAAGAATTTATATGTATTTTTTGTTAGTTTTACATTGATAAGATTTGTTCTCAGTTTTCAGGACTCTTATAATCAGCAATCCATCTAATCAAGCCTATGAACTGCATCTTATGGCTAATTCTCATTCATTAATCCATATATTCATTCATTCATTCAGCCAATGTTTTCATAGTATCTATGACCCACCAGCCTCTAATCAAGACACTAAAGATAGGCTGCCATCATGGAGCAGAGAGTCCAATGGTGCAGGCAGAAAATACGTGAACAATAAATATTAAAAATCATGATGAATGCTGGGGAGAAAGACTGTTGTAATATATAGGTGGGGAGGGGATGAGAAGAGAACTGATTGAGAAAGAGTGGTAGTTGAAAGCATCCCTAAGAACTGACATGAAAGGAGAAGCCAGTTATGTGTGAGACAGTGGGAATGTTATTAGAGAGGGAAAAGTATGTGAAGAGTTTTTGAAATAGGGAAGAACTTGCAATGCATAGGTATGATTAGAAAATAGCAACCAAAGGGGCAAGTAGCATAAGATAAGGTTGGAGAAATAGGCAGCACTTAGCATTGACCAAAAGCTTCTTAGCACTTAATATAGATCATCTCCACTGATACTCAACCTATTGAATCCAGTATTACTATTCCTTACTTTACAGATAAAGGAATAAAGAGTGTGAGTAACTTGCAGGAGAACACACAGTTGGTAAAGAATGACCTTGAGCCAGATGCAGGAACATGTGCTTACAATCCCAGCAGCTCTGGAGGCTGAGGCAAGAGGATTGCAAATTCAGAGTCAGCCTCAGCAACTTAGTGAGGCCAGAAGCAATTTAGTGAGACCCTGTCTCAAAAGAAAAAAATAAAAAGGGCTGGGGATGTGGCTCAGTAGTTAAGCACCCTGGGTTCAATCCCCAGAAACAACAACAACAGAAAGTATTCTCAAGACACTAATCCTTGTAGTTTGACTTCAGAGTACAAGTTTTAAATAAAAACACATTTTGACCTCACAGGCAATGGTCAGATGGCATAGGCCACCATATAGGATTTGAATTGGATTATCAATGTAAGAGATGCCCATTAAATAGTTCTTAATGGCAACATCTAACCTGTTTTAAGATGGCATTTCTGGCTGATATGTGGAGAACGGGGTGGGGATAGAGGCTAAAAAAGAATGGGCCTGGGGAGAATGGGTTTTAGAAAGTATCTGGAAAAACCCAGGTGTAGTAGACACTCTTGCTTGCTTCTTCAACAATCATTTTTCTTCCTCTGCAGAACAAGGCTGCACTCTGATGTATTTGGGTGAAGAGTTTATGGGTTTATTTAACCCAGTAAAGTAGTACCCCCTTATCCATGAGGGACATGTTCCAAGATTCCTAGTAGATGCCTGAAACCACAGAGAGTAACAAATTCTGTGTATACTATGTTTTTCCTATACAAACATGATGTTCAGTTTATGTACTAGATGTTATAAGAGATTAACAAAAATAAGTAATGATAAAATAGAAAAATTATAGAAATATACTATAACATTGCTAGCAATATTCCTTTTATGCTTGGGGGCCATAATTAAGTAAAATAAGGGTTTCTTAAAACACTGTGATATTGTGGGAGTTGATCTGACAACTGAAATGGCTACGAAGGAACAGGTAGGGTGTGAATATACTGACAAAGGGACAATTCATATCCCAGGCAGGATGGTGAGACAGCATAAGATTCTTCATTCTATTCAGACTCACATACAATTTCAAACATCTGATTTTATTTCTGGGGTTTCCCACTTCATATTTTCAGACCGTGATTGACTATGAGTTACTGAAACTGTGAAAAATGAAACTTTAGACAAGGGGAAAGACTACAATGGTAGTCTCCAACACTTTGATCTTGTTCCCACTTCACATTTTTAAAAATTCTCAAAGACCCCAATGGGCTTTTGTTGGTGAGTTTTATCTACAGGTATTTACCCTATTAAAACTTAAAGATGTGATAATTTTTAAATATTTATAAATTCATTTTAGAATAACAATAATGAACTCTATTGCATGCTTATATAAATAATGTGTTTAATGAAAATTTATTTTCCCGGGAAAATATTTAGGGATAAAATTGGTTTTATTTTGTATTTTTTCAAGTATCTTTAATGTATGGCTTACTAGAATGCAGTTGAATTTTCATATCTGCTTCTGCATTTAACATATTAGTTGACTAAACTATATGAAGAAAGGGTTTTGTTTTTGTTTTTAGTTAGTGTCTTGCGGATGTACATGATGGTGAGATATGTATGCTATACTCATATATGTACACAGGAAAGTTAGGTCAGTTTATTCTACTGTTCTGCCCTTACCCTTATCTGGACGCTTTTCCTTTACCCTCAATCTACTTCATCTAGTCTATGAATCTTTTAGCTTCCACATCTCAGAGAAAACATTTGACCTTGACTTTCTGAGCCTGGCTTATTTCACTTAGCATGATAGTCTCTAGTTCCATACATATACTAGCAAATATCATAATTTCATTTTGGGAAAGAGCATATAAAAAGCATTTTCAAGCAACTGGATTATTTTCTTTAATAGTACACCAAAATTTGACAAGGGGTAATTTCTAATGGATTAGTTGCAATGTGGAATTTGAAATGTTGATAATTCTTTACATTTGATTACACTAAAATCCATGTTTTCACTTTGAATCAATCTTTTACACATGCACATGATTTTGACCATCATATACTGGTGTTCATTTGGGAAGTATTGGTTTGCAAAGTTTTGCAGATAGTCACGTTATTACATGATATCAAAAAGCATATTCATTTACATCAACATCAATTCCATGAAGAAAATTTTTGCAAATTGAGAGGCTGTCAAGATCATGATGTCAGATAAAGTTTTCCAACATTCTAATTTTTACTTGAAAACTGGAGTCTTATCATTGGAACCCTGTCATTTGTTTTCCTGGAAATAATAAGCTCACTTTGCTCATTTTCAGGGTAATATCTGCTGAATTCCAGAGGTCATAGCTTGTGTATCAGTTGTTGTTTCAAATGAAAATAGATTTTCATGAAAAAAACTGACTAGTTTAGTTCACAGAACTCAATTGCTCAGTGCTTTTCCTCTGGATAGCCATTACTCTTCAGAATATAGAAGATAGACTCTATGGAGAGTTCCCACATTGTTACATATGATTTAAAAAGCCATGTATTCAAGGGTCAAGACCAAGAATCAATACCATTTTAAAAATCTGAAGTGAAACTGGCTCCTCTTCTTTTTCCTCTTCTTTTCTTTCTTTATACTGTGTGTGTACTAGTGGAGAACACAATGCTTATTAGTACAGTTTATTTCCAAAATGACTTTTTCAACATCAGTGCTAAATTTCAACACAATGGAAAAGATATGTATAAAATCTTAGTATTACTATGAAAATTGTTTGACCAATCAGATCTTCTTTAAAAAACTCAGTGACTTCCAGAGGGTACTGGAATGTGTTTTGAAAACCTTTGGTCTGAACAAACTGCAGTATGATGTTAGGGAATTTTTTTTTTAATTATGAGAAAACCTTTTTTAAATCAATTTGGCTATGGATAGGAACAGAGAAATTCTGCCACAGCTTGAGGTACTGGTGACCTCAAGAATGATGGCTGTTATTTTTCTAACATGGGAAATACCAAAATGTCTTTAAATCATAATGAAAATGATGCAGTAAAGAAGTAGAGGTCAATGATGGTACACAGACAGAATAAAGCTGATGAGACAGACATAAGGAGATGGGAGTCAGAGCCTAAGCTTGGTGGGAGGCAAGTAGCCAGGAATTAGATGCAAGTAGTTTTGTGAATTAAATATTGGTAAGAAGAAGGAGTTTATGTCTGATGATATCTATTTTTTCAAGAAGGGAAGAATATCAGTTGAGAGTGGGGGGTCTGATGGAGTGATTTGGGAAGAAAGCATGTATTTGTTGAAGAGGATGACAAAGTGAACTTAGGAAAGAAAAAAACTAGGATTTCTAGGCACTGCTAAATGTCATTTTGACATTTTAAATGTGAAATTTATATGAAACAGTCCATAAATATGTGCAATTTTCTTCAGTACCATTTATCTAGCTAAGTACAAGTATGAAGAGACATTTTTGGCTTCATCCATAAATAAGATTTGAGCAAAAATGTATGGCATCAATAATTTTGAGGTATAGATTAAGTAAAATGTATCATCACGCTGGGTTACTAGAATAAGAGTTCAGGAAGTACTGAAAGTCAAGGAGGGGGTTCTTGAAATTGCATTTCCAAAAGTGGGGCAGTTCCAAGGTATAACTGAACTCCGAATATGGTCATGAGAGGGGACCACCGCAGGAGGTTCGAGGTAAAGATAGCTGGAGCTAAGGAGGTAAAAGAACTGAGCGTCTAAGACACTGCATGATTATCATCTTAAATATTGATTGCATTTTCTTAACATTTTCTTTCTTTTGAAAGAAGAGAGAGATAGTGACCCAGGAGCCATAAGTTTCTATGACCAAGTAGGAGTTGGTTAATGACAGCAGTGAAGAGCAGAAGATGGTGACAGGGAACATGAGCTTTTATATTTAACTGGAGTGCTGAAGATATATTGGTTCTTGGGTCTTCTCATATTTTGCTCAGGTTTTTGTTACTAAGTATATAAGTAAGATATTTGGATTATAAGAAATTTCAAAAATACAAATATACACAATAAATGAACGAAAATGAAATTTTTTCATAATCCTACCATTATTGAGGTTTATTTTGGCTTGCAGTTCTGGAGGCTCAAGGTTAATGGACAACATCTAGGGATGGTCTTCTCACCTGCAGAGTCCTGAGATCCTTCAGGCCATCACATGGCAAAAGATGGGAGCTTGTGCGTATATATGTGTATCTTCTTATTTTTCTCCCTTTTCTCATAAAACCACCAGGATTCAATCATATGGAGTTCCACCCCAAAGACCTTATCTTAATTGCCTTCCAAAGTATCTCTAAACACCATTGTTGGATTAAGTTTCTACTCTCTTAATACCTCACAAATGGGATTAAGTTTCAATGCTCAAACCTTTGGGGTACACATTCAAATCGCATCCAAACCTTAGCATTTGAGCATTTTCCCCTATCTTTATGTATTGTTATGAAGCCATAATTAAGGACAGGTAGTTAGTGTAGAAATAGGAAATCGGGTCAATTCGAGGAAATGAAGCCATGAAGCCATCTGCCTCTGGAAGTTGGAGACTGCCCCTGGGAGAATGGAATGTCAAGGATCTCCAGATCCCATTGATTACCACAGTTACCTGCCTTTATCAAGGACTGCAAGCAAGGAGCTGCTAATTAATGCCCCCTGGGCCCTTGCCTGCCTGAATCACCTTGACCCTCCCCCTGCCCATGGCTTCTCACATAATGCAAAACCAGGCCTAGTCACTTAGGTAGGAAGGAGAGAGAGATAAGGGGAGGAGAAAACTGGAGAACAAGAGACTTTAACCTATAAAAGATGGAGGGTGCGCTCACTTCTTGGGACTTTAGAACATCAGCCATGGCCCCCTTCTTCCTGCCGGGAGAAGTCTGTATTATTACCTTTAAATAAAACCTGCTTAATCTGCTTGCCTTGGAGTGCTTCTCTAGTGTTCAATCTTCAACATTAGAAGGAGCAGAACTCGTCACTGGTAAATGGCGGTATCAGTTATAAACACCATTTTTAGTATTAATGTATCATAGTATGGATATAGAATAATTTATTGAACCATTTCCTTATTTCTGTATATTTTTCTATTGTGAGGTTGAAATAAATATCCTTTTTCAAAAATCTTTTGGTGTCTGAAAGTTTTGTTAAAATAAATTATCAGAATCAAACTTACTGGGCTGGTTAAAGAAATATCCAATTTTAAGTTTCATGATACATATGCATGCGGCACCTAAATCTTAATCTTCCTAGTCAAACAGTTTATTATTTGGAGGTTAAGGAAATGTTTCTTTGTTTTATTGACTACTGGAAGATATATCAGATCCTTTTGGCTTCTAATAGTATCGATATACATTATGAGATTCTTCTGCTGCTACTATAATTGAAGATTTCAACTGATCAGAAAGCTAACAGAATATTATATGAGTGAGTTTATAATGATACCTACTTTTCATAATCATAGCAGCAACCGACTTTCCCCCATTACAAATATAGAAGCAACTATGACAATTTCAGAAATCAGTATCCAGAGTCATCTAAATATATGGATTCTGGGGGATCCTTAAAGGCTGTTTCTCAACCTTTCCTTCACTATTCTGCCAACCCAGAGAAAAATCCATCAAATTTTAATTCAACCTAAACTAATGAAACTAATTAATGGAATATATTTAAATTAAATTTCATTTCCCCCAATGAGTGAAATTAAACACTAAAGAATACAATTTTGTCAGGTAGTGGTTTGGAGGGCCCAGACCAGTGGAATATCTAAGATTTTCCCCCTGCACCCTAAATGTAATCTTTCCCCTCTGAGGGGTAATATTGCTTCTGTTGAGAAAGCATATTTAATAGTGAAAAAGGAATACCCACTCACTTTCAAAAGTAGTATTGTAGGTCGGGTTTGGTGGCACACGCCTGTAATCCCAGCGCTGAGGCAGGAGGATCACAATTTCCAAGCCAGCCTCAGCAACAGCAAGGTGCTAAGCAACTCAGCAAGACCCTGTCTCTAAATAAAATACAAAACAGGAGTGGGGATGTGGCTCAGTGGTCTAGTGCCCCTGAATTCAATCCCTGGTAACAACAACAAAAAAAGATAGTACTTTAGTTTGAGCCACTCTTCACAAGAGTAGGCCCTGACCATGACCTTACTTTGGGGAAATTAGAAGAATTTTTAAATGAGTTGCAAGAGTCGGTCTCCTGTTATAAAAATACTTTCTTGCAGTTATTTGGTCAGACACTAACAATATTGATACTGCTATAAATTTAATTTACAGATAAAATTTAAGTACAGAATTACTTAAGACGTAGATCTTATCTAGATGGGTCCGATCTAATCACAAGCATTCTTAAAATATTCTGGCCTCTTGCTGGTGAGAGACTGGAAGTGAGAGAGCATACTGAAGGTACCACATAGAAAAGATCCTTGAGTGTACCAGGAACTAAGGGTTGACTCTAACCTACCGCCAGCAAGAATACTGTTAACTCAGTTGAATGACTACTCTGGAAATAACTGGAAGCTTGTATTTTTCCACTCAAGTCTCAAGAGGAAGACATACTGGTTAACATTTGATTTTAGCCTTGTGAGGTCCTGTGTAGAGAACTAAGCTAAAGCCTTCTGGACTAAGCTCATAGAAACCATGAGATAATTTGTGTTCTTTTTTATCTCTAAGTTTGTGGCAATTTGCTGAAAAGAAATACAAAATTGATATATTCCACAGTCATGACTCCTTAATGCATTGCACATTCCTCTTTCCATCACTTCTGTGGAAAAAATGAGATACTGGGGTTTGATAAAGATGTGCTCCATGACAAACCTCTACTTGGGCCCCTCTAAGTCCCCTATAAGATCTTGGCATCTATTTTTGCTAGGTCTGCATCACTAAGTTGTAGCAAAAACCTTGCTAAGTCAGTTTGGTGAGAATTCACCACCCTCAACATCTGATCACTCTGAATATCTGATAAAATTATGTCCTCAACCCCTACCATCTCCTGAGTTACATCTGATCACACTGTGCTGCCCTTAGCAAGAATCCTGTTAGGTATGTTTGGCCAGAATCCCACTCCTCCAACCCCTGAAGTTTCCTCTTTGTAATTTTCCATCCCAGTGACCTCTCCCACCAACCTGTGCTTGGCTGTAAATCCCATTTGTCCATTTTATATTTGGATTTGAGCTCAGTTCTAAACTGAGATCTCTCTTCACCTTTTGCTATGGTTCCTGAATATATCTATTTTTACCATTTTAACTACTGTCCAGCTCTGGCTTTTATTTGACAGTTGGAAAAAAAAAAGATATGATAACGAAGTGTCCTCTTTCTCAACGTATGTAAAAAATCAGAAGAGTTGTGACAAGAATAACATTTTTGTTCTTTGCAACATGCAGTGTGGTGGAATACAATCAGGCATGATTCAGTAGTGTTTCTTTCACAATTATAATTTACTGTTTCCTCCTGTTTCCAAAATAGAACACATGGTGTAGATAACTTAGAAAAGATAAGCAAAAATGAGAAAAGAAAAAACACTTACAATTAATTTTACTATCCAGAGAATGATCACTGTTAATATCTTAGTCTTTTTTTCTTATAACCATATATCTCCATACTTATATTTTCATCTATGATAAAATGGAAACATTTGTTTTTTTCTTAAAAATGTAGAGCACTTATGGTATACCAGCTGATATTCTATCAGTGGACACTATCCATAAAGTCCTTGCCCTTTTGAAAATTACATTTTAGCAGGAGGAAGAGTGGATAGAAACAGAGAAATAAATAAAATGCATGCTGAGACAGGTGGTGATAAATGCTACACAGAAAAACGGGGCAGAGTAAAGGGAGTAAGAAAACACAGGCTGCTATTTTACTTTACATGGTCAGGGAAGATTCCTCTAGTTAGATAATAATATCTGAACAAATAATTGAAGAAAAATATGGAATAAGCCAGATAGATTTATGAGGGAAGAGAATTCCAAACAGTGGGAACTGCAATTGCAAATGCTTTGAGATGCAAATATTGAATAAATAATAGCCAGTGGTCAGCAATCAGAAGTGATGGGTCCAAATTGAGATTTTGTTCAAATGCAGAAACCACACCTGCAGGCTAATCCTTGGAAATATTAATGGCACCGCCAAAGCCTATTTCAAATGTAAAAGACCTTGAGGCTCACCTGTGGAAACATTCCTGACCAGCTTCTGTGTTCCAGAAGCAAGAAAATGGGAGATGGCAATGAACCAGGATGGGAGTTTTAGGAAGGATTAAAATTCAGGCTAAAGGACATAAGCCTCAATACCTTTTCAATGCCTGTTTAACATAGATTTTGCTCATGCTCTACCCAGAACCAAATACTGATACCTCCGCTTACTAGTGACGAGTTCTGCTCCCTCTAATGTTGAAGTTTGAACACTAGAGAAGCACACCAAGGCAAGCATATTAAGCAGGTTTTATTTAAAAGTAGTAATAATACAGACTTCTCCCTGGAGGGAGAAGGGGGCCGTGGCTGATGTTCTAGAATCCCAAGAAGTGAGCGCACCCTCCATCTTTTATAGGTTAAGGTCTCTTTTCTTCTCCAGTTCTCTCCCCCCTTATCTCTCCTTCCTGCCTAAGTGACTAGGCCTGGTTTTGCATTAAGTGAGAAACCATGGGCAGTGAGAGGGTCAAGGTGATTCAGCCAGGCAAGGGCCCAGGGGGCATTAATTAGCAGTTCCTTGCCTGAAGTACTTGATAAAGGCAGGTAAACCTGGTAGTCAATGGGCTCTGCAGATCCTTGACATTCCATTCTCCAGGGGCAGTCTCCAACTTCCAGAGGCAGATGGCTTTCATGGCCTCCATTTCCTTGGTTTAACCGATCCCCTATTTCCACATGAACTGCTTGTTCCCAATTCTGGCTTCAATTCCATGGGTTTTTCTGCTATCAGACCCCTTCTCGCATGGCAGGAGTTCTCTCCTAGCTTAAATAAATCCTACTCCCTTTACTTTTCCTATTCCCTTTACTTTTCCCTTCTGTTCGTTATTGTCCATTGATATTATTCTTCAAATTTGCGAGACAAAAACCCAGATCTGGCAAAGCTGGGAATCTAGTTTCATCTCAAAACACTGGTTTCAATATGACTGACATAAAACAAGGAGATCAATGAGGTTAGAGCTGTGTTAGTAAAGGAAGATCACAAACAAATGAGACTGTAGAGGAAATAGTAAATTCAAAGCCTTTTCCATGGGTTCCTTCTTCATACAGAAGAAAATAGAAGCTACACATGCAGATGTTCCAAGTGTGTGTGTGTGTGTGTGTGTGTGTGTCCACAGAGTAGAATTTGAAGCACATTTCTACCTAACAATTGTCATGTTGAAGCCAGAATTAAGGACAGGTAGTTAGTGTAGAAATAGGGGATCAGGTCAAATGGAGGAAATGAAGCCATGAAGCCATCTGCCTCTGGAAGTTGGAGACTGCCTCTGGGAGAATGGAATGTCAAGGATCTCTGGAGCTCATTGATTACCACAGTTACCTGCCTTTATCAAGGACTGCAAGCAAGGAGCTGCTAATTAATGCCCCCTGGGCCCTTGCCTGCCTGAATCACCTTGGCCCTCCCCCTGCCCATGGCTTCTCACTTTATGCAAAACCAGGCCTAGTCACGTAGGTAGGAAGGAGAGATAAGGGGGAGAGAACTGGAGTACAAAAGAGACTTTAACCTATAAAAGATGTAGGGTGCGCTCACTTCTTGGGATTCTAGAACATCAGCCATGGCCCCCTTCTTCCTGCCGGGAGAAGTCTGTATTATTACTACTTTTAAATAAAACCTGCTTAATCTGCTTGCCTTGGCGTGCTTCTCTAGTGTTCAAACTTCAACATTAGAAGGAGCAGAACTCGTCACTGGTAAACGGCGGTATCAATGTTTACCCTTTTCCGTCAATAATATATTGCTATTTTTTAAAGTGGCATAATTTTGAATAGTAGAGAAGTTGGAAACAAATATAAGTCGAGCAGTATTGTTATTCTTTAGTATCTTATCATACTCAGTTTACCCATTCACCCATTTATGGACATTTGAGTGGCTTTTAGTTTGGATTATTACCGATTAAGCTGCTGTGAACTCTGCACAAGACCGTGTGAAGTATGCTTACTTTTCTCTTAGATAAATACCAAGGAGTAGGATGTCTGGGACATATGGTTGGTTTATGTTTAGTTTTTAAAGTTGTTGTAAGGAATCCCACAAAAACCATGCAGGACACGGGAAATCATATAAGGGTGTTTATTAAGTAAGCAGAGTCTCCCTGCAGGGTAAGAGAGAAAATGAGAGGAAAAGAAAGGGAAAGAGAAAGGGCACGCACAAGAAAGAGTGTGAAAAGCGAGGAGAAAGTAAGCAAGCATGTAGGAGAGAAAAGCAAGAGAAAAGATGGCGGGGAAGCTACCGTGAAGCAATTGAATCCCACTGGGCTAACAGGGGCCAATAACGGAGAAGGATACTTGCAAGCTGACCGATGAACCAATAGCTAGCTAGGATGGCCACAGATTGACAGTAGTTGGGAGGCGGGGAAATGGCTGCAACGGAGAAGGTGGGGAGAACGGCTTTGTACATTACAGTTGTCAAAATGTTTTCCAAAGTAGTTATAGCATTCTAGGTCCCTCTAGCCATGCATCAGTTCACACCTTTCACGTGCTTTTCAACCTTGGCCAAGTTCTAACAGTGGTCCACTTCTCCTTTTGAATATAACTCTGAGGCTTATTTTTAAAAGGGACGAATTTTCCTTTTTCTCTTCTCCCTCTCCCCCTCCCTTACCTGGGGGCAGGAAACAAAATGATCTGTGCTCCACAGGAAGGAGATGCCTGCTGAGGATCTGGGAGATGACTGTCTCCCAAGTTAACAAGTTAACACACCTTCAGGGTGCCCTGGGACACCCTTTGAGGGCACACCTCTGGAATGTAGCCTTCAAAGGGCTTCTTTGAAATCCCCCTGTTCCTGCTGATGGGCAGAATCAGAGCCTTTGGGACAGGAGTCCCCTGTGTTTCTCCTTTGCTAGCAAAGCAATAAATCTTTTTCATTTTTCTCAAAACCATGTCCTCATTATTGAATTGGCATCAGGGACAAGGACCAAGCTTTCGGCAACAGAGTCGGTTGAAAAATTTGGCTATTCCTAAAGTGGTGCAATGGCATATCACTGTGGTTTTTATTTGCATTTCCCTGATGACTCATTTAGTTGGGAGTTTGTCAATTGCTTACTAGTCATTTGCATCTACTTTGGTGAAGTATCTGTTCAAATCTTATGCCCACTTTAAAATTTGTTTTCTTAGAATTGAGGTTTTCCTTTATGCTTTCCAGATATACATATTTTATCTGATAAGTAATTTTCAAGTGTGTTTTCCCCAATGTATTTTTTTTTTCAGTTTGCCAACTTCTTCCCTGTAGCCATATGCTTCACAGGAGGTCAGAGGAACCCATTTTCAGCCTTAGAAGATAATTCCTGCTTGAATTAAGTCAATTGTGGCAGTTCCATTTCCCTTGCCAGAAACTTATCTAGGCATAAATATTTTATCCAATTACAGAAAATAATGTCACAGAGCTGGGGCCTTCTGGGAAACTGAGGCAGTGTGAAGACCTGCCCTTCAAACCCCAATTCTTATGATCAAGTCAGAAAATTTTCAGACATGTTGCTCTGAGTAACAGGCATGAGTTTATTGAAGGGATAGGAAAAGAGAAAGGGGACACTCTCAAGGGAGAGAGTGGATCCTCTCAGAGAGGAAAGGGACAGTGTGCCTCTCCTGCATTCTAGTTTATAAAAAAAAAAAAATTTTTTTTTTTAGTTGTAGATGGACACAATGCCTTTATTTTATTTATTTTTATGTGGTGCTGAGGATCAAACCCACTGCCTCACACATGCTAGGCAAGTGCTCTGCCACTGAGCCACAACCCCAGCCCTGCAGTACAGATTTTTTGGGGATCCCAGAGAAGTTTTCAGAGGGTCCTGACCAGGTCCACCTCTTGACTTTTGACTGACAACAGGGTGACATCAGACTTTCAAGTGCCCACTGCCATGGCAACTCTAGGTCACCTTAGCCCACGCTGACCAGTTCTAATTGGATTCTTAACCAACATTCTTACAGGTTTTATGGTTAGGAGGAACTATCCTTACCTCCAGGGTTTCAAGATCTGGTCACAAAAGTTTCCTCCTTCGGGTAGCTTGGGTACCTCTTATCAATATTATTTGGGGTCTGTATTATTTCTGCAGTGAACAGTAAGTTTGCTGAGGGATGTGACATGTCCTGTCCACTTTGTTCAGGCAGAGCTGCAGGTAAATTGCTTCTTGGAAAAGAAAGCATATGGGGGACAGCAGAGTGGGCCCAGTTTATAGGATTATTCCCTTAACCTCAAGTTCCCACCACTCACATCTGTTTCCTAACAACAAGAATTGAAGGTATGCCCCATGAAAGGAAGGACTTCTGGGAAAAGTTTTGCTCCACTTAAAAAATAAGATATGATTTCTCCTCATTCACTGTGTGTTATACCTGCATGTGACACTTGGAATTGTAGCAGCAATCTTGGAGTTTTAGTATACTAAACTGTGGACAAGTTGGTAAACTGAAGATGTTACAGCATAATATGTAAGATATTAAGTTATTTATTATGTTGAGTTGGCAAACTAAGCAATATGTAATCACATTATCTGGAGACTTCTTAATTGTGAGAAGGAATATTTGTAAAATGAGTTAGGGTTTTCTTTATTGTAACTATTCACATCTTAAGTAATACATTGTGGGTATATTTTAGTTTATATTTTTTATGATATGATGACATAAATAAGAGGGGAGAGGTGCAGGGATCACAAGTAAGTTCACAATGGGAAGACCAAGGAGCAAATATAAGAACGGGATCTCCATTGCTTAAGGTTGGAAGTTTTTTTGATTTTCTGCTTCTTTTTGTTTTGTTTTGGTACTGGGAATTGAACCCAGGGGCACTCTACTACTGAGCTACAACCCCAGCCCTATTTATCTTTTATTTTGAGGAAGGATCTCACTAAGTTGCTGAAACTAGCCTTGAACTTGTAATTTTCCTTCCTCAGCCTCTGAAGTCCCAGGGATTACAGTCATGTGCCATTGTGCCCAATTTAACACTGGAAGTGACATCCAAATCTCCAGAATACAGAAACTCCCACTAAAACTATGTGTCATTGTAGGACCTTAGAAAATTCTTTCTCCTTGACCATCAGTTTTTAAGTTCGATTTTGGCGATTTTCTGTCTTCATTTTCAGTGGAGAGTAATTATTACTAACACATTAAACACAACATTTGGAATGTTTCAAACATTTTATCTTGTTGAATTCTCATAAGAACCATATGAAATTAAAAAAAAAAAACTATGATTATACCACTTTTACAGAGGAGGAGACTGAGGCATAGGAAAGAAAGTTACTTGCCCAAATCCCAGAATTAGAAAGTGAAAAAGTAAGAATTTGGTTCCAGGCTATTATGGTTTAGATGCGAGGTGACCCCCAAAAGTGCACAGGTGAGACAGTGCAAGGTTTGGAGGAGAAATTGAGTGGGTCATAGCCTTAATCTAATAAGTGAATTAATCCCTGATGGGATTAACTGAGTGGTAACTGGAGGCAGGTGGGGTGTGGCTGGAGGAGGTGGGGCATTGGGGAGTGTGGCTATGGGGTATATATTTGTATCTGGCGAGTGGAGTCTCTCTCTGCTTCCTGATCATCATGTGAGCTGCTTCCTCTGCCACACTCTCCAGCCATGATGTTCTGCCTCACCTGGAGCCCGGAGGAATGGAGCCGGCCTTCTATGGACTAAGACCTCTGAAACATGAGCACCAAATAAACTCTTCCTCCTCTACAATTGCTCTGGTTAGATCTTTTAGTCACAGCAGCAAAACTACTGAATAAAACACAGGCCTTTCACCAAAGAGGAAAGGCAACTGAAGGTTAAAGGAAGTCATGAAGCATTATGCTTTCTGTTTTGGTTAAAGAGTTTCTTCATTTAATTTGCCTTTAGCCTTCAAGCAATAGTGACCTGCCAAAGAGCAGCAATGAAATTGTCCCTAGCTTTATTTGGGATACCCCTAGCAAAGATCCCAAGATATGAGTAAGCCTTGTAACTTTCTTCTCTCAATATCATGCATTTACACTTTGTGACATGCTTTTGGGTCTAGGATTTTGCCTGCCACAACAGTTCCTCATCTTACTTTTGGTCACAGTATTTGCCAATTAGAATCTGGGGGTGTTGGTGGACTGTTGCTAGGCTTTTTCTCTACTTACTCCTTAGGCAGAGTTTGGGGTTGCAATGTAGCCCATCCTGTAGCCTAGTTGCACCTATAAAATATGTTATAGAAACAATACATAATTCTCTTAATTTGATATTTCTTTGATCATTGGAGTAGGAATTTTCATGGCAGACAAGTTAAATCAGTAGGTATCAGATATTATATTAATTGGGATGATTCTTGACTCATATTTAAAATAGATGGATTTATGCAACATACGTTACGTAAGTAGGTTATATAACATCAACCTGGGGAGGCTTTATGAGAATATTATGTTGAAAGAAATTTTGTCATAAAAGTCTTGAGGGAGGATCTTGACCCTCCACCTCGAACTTCAGAAGTAATAACTAACTTTAAAGAATTGAAATAGATGTTGGCATGGATTCAGGGAAAAAGGCATAACTTTTACATTGCTGGTGGAGTTGCAAATTGTTGCAGCCACTTAGAATGGATCCACCTTTTGACCCAGTTATCCCACTCCTTGAGTTATACCCAAAGGACTTAAAATTAGAATACTACCGTGATACAGCCACATCAATGTTTATAGAGCTCAATTCACAATAGCTAGATTGTGGAGCCAACCTAGATGCCCTTCAACAGATGAATGGATAAAGAAACTCTGGTATATATATATATACAATGGAATATTATTCAGCCATAAAGAAGAAGAATATTATGGCATTGAATTGGAGAATATCATACTAAGTGAAATAAGCCTATCCAAAAAAACGAAAGGCCAAATGTTTTCCCTGATAAGTGGATGATGATATATAACGAAGTTGGGGGTGGGGGTACAGAGAAAAATGGAGGAACTTTAGATTATGTAGAGGGAAATGAGGGGGAGTATGAAAAATGGTGGAATGAGACAGACACCATTACCCTATGTACATGTATGATTACATGAATGGTGTAAATCTACATTGTGTACAACCATAGAAACAAAAAGATGTACCCCATTTGTGTACAATGAGTCAAAATGCAGAAGAAAAAACAAGCTTTTATATGGACAAGGAAAAAGAATTTAGATGGATAGGAGTAACAAATAAATGCATGTATGTCAACCAATACACAGCATGGATAGAAGTGTCCTATTTTGAGCCTTATTGTTGTGCTTTATGGAAAATGAACTCTCTGGCAATTTGCTATTGCATAAAGAATTTTGGGGGTATAGTTTCTTATTTAGGGTACTTTTTCCTAGACTATGAAAGCAGTTTGAATGTCTACCCTTCTCAAGAAAAAAATCTTTTTTAAAAATATTGTTTTAGTTGTCAATTGACCTTTATTTTTATTTATTTTTATGTGGTGCTGAGAATTGAACCCAGTGTCTCACACATGCTAGGCAAGCACTCTACCATTCAGCCACAACCCCAGCCCAAGGAAAAAAATATTATGAAGCCATACATTTCTACGTGTTCAGAGATAATTTGTAAATGAGTCAATCTTAATTGGGATTTTGCTAATCCAGAATTTATTGACCTTCTAGAGAATAATAATTCTGTTTTTTTTTTTCTACATTTTTTATTGGTGCATTATAATTGTACATACTGATGGGGTTTGTTGTTACTTATTCATACATGTACACAATATAAGAATATAATGTGGCCAATATCACTCCCCAGCACTTCCCCTCCCTTTATCTTTCCACCCCATCCCTTTCCTCTATTAATCTCCCTTTGATTTTTCATTAGATCCCTGCTCCCTCCCACCTTTCTTTCCCTTTTTCCTCTCTAGCTTCCACATATGAGAAAACATACATCCCTTGGGTCCTTGACCTTCTGAGCTTGGTTTATTTTACTTAACATAATAGTCTTTGAGTTCCATTTGTTTTCCTGCAAATTACATAATTTCATTTTTCTTTATGGATGAATAAAACTCCATTGTGTATATATAACACATTTTCTTTATCCATTCATCCACTGATGAACACCTAGGCTAGTTCCATATTTCTGCTCTTATGAATTGTGCTGCTATATACATGGGTGTGCATATAACACTATAGTATGATAACTTTAATTCTTTAAGATAAATACTGAGGAGGGGTATAGCTGGGTCATATGGTGGTTCCATGCCTAGTCTTTTGAGGAACCTCCATACTGATTTCCATAGTGGTTGTACCAATTCATGGTCCCACCAACAGGGTAAAAGTGTTCCTTTTACCCACCTTCTCTCCAGCATTTATTATTATTTATATTCTTGATGACTACCATTCTAACTATTGTGGGATGAACTCTCAGTATAGCTTTGATTTATATTTTCCTAATTGCTAATGATGAACATTTTTCATGTATTGGCATTTGTACTTCTTTTGAGGAGTGGTTGTTTAATTTGTTTGCCCATTTGATTGGGTTATTGGGGGGCTTGGTGTTAAATTCTTGAGTTGTTTAGATATTCTAGATATTAATCTTCTGTCAGAAGATGTTATGGTTTGTGAGATGTCCCCGGAAAGCTCACATGTGAGATGATGCAAGAAGGTTTGGAGAAGAAATAACTAGGTTGTAAGAGCCTTAACCTAAGCAGTGAATTAGTCTCTGATGGGATTAACTGGTAACTGGAGGCAGGTGGGGTGTGGCTGGAGGAGGTGGTTCATTGGGGGCGTGGCTTTGGGGTATATATTTGTATCTGGAGAGTGGAGTCTCTCTCTGCTTCCTGATCACCATGTGAGCTGCTTCCCTCTGCCACATTCTTCCACCATGATGTTCTGCCTCACCTTGAGCCCCAAGGAATAGAGCTGGCCTTCTATGGACTGAGACCTCTGAAACTGTGAGTCCTCAAACTTTTCCTCCTCTATAGTTGTTCTGGTTGGGTCTTTTAGTCACAGCAGTGAAAAACCTGACTAAAACAGAAGAGTAGTTAGCAAAAGCTTTCTCCTGTTCTGTAGATTCTCTTTTCATATTCCTAATTGTTTCCTTTGCTATGCAGAAGCTTTTTAATTTGCCATCATCCCATTTATTAACTTGAGACATTGTTTCCGAAGATTTAAGTGTTCTATTGAGGAAATCATTGCCTGTTTGTATATGCTGGAGTGTTGACCCCACTTTTTCTAGAGTTGCATATTTTCTGTTCTAATTCCCAGGTCTTTGATCCATTTTGATTTGATTTTTGTGCAGGGCAAGAGGTAAGGGTCCAGTTTCATTCTTCTCTATAGGGATAACCAGCTTGTCCAGCACCATTTATTTAAAAGAATGTCTTTTCTCCAATGTACATTTTTTGGCACCTTTGTCTAGGATCAGATGACTGCAAATGTGTGGATTTGCAGAGACTAATAACTCTTAAATCTGTTTGCCTGTTTAGGATGAATTTAGGAAATAAAATATTACTCATGCTGATTTCCCTGGTTATGTGTATGGCAATGTTTTAAATATTGGCATTTCTTTAAAAAGATTTCTCTGTGTAGGGAGGTATGATTGTGGGCAGATTACTCATTTGGGATTAATGAATTCTCTAGGGATTTACTAATATAGGATGTATAAGCCCTTACTTAGGTCATTTTTTTCATTTGAACAGGGATGTTCTGGGGGAAATTATGGTAGTACATGGTGTTGTTTGAAGAAGACTATGATCACATGATTGGGGCACAACAGTTATGGATTTCAAGTACATTTTCCAAGGATTGAGTGACATGAGGATAATCTTAATCTTATTTTTGGTTGCTTTACCAAGTTACACAAAAAGTAAGAGTATAAATAAGTCCTCATTTAGTGTTTTCAAGTCATATCATATATACAGATACAGTTTGGAGACAAATTACTTCCTGATCTTGTAGCTGTAATTCTTCACAGGGACATTGTGAGGACATGAGGACAAGTACCACTTGAGATGGGATTACTTATTCAAGCCATCAAGGACTTTTGGTAGCAGCTAACACCTTCTGTTTGGACGTTTTGTACAGAAAGCACAGTTTTAGTACAGAAACGACTCTTCTGTAAAATCATGCATGCACAGGAAATTGAGGAATAAACCACCACTTATGCGATGCATACTCTCAAATGTGAAGGGATACTTCAGTAAGGGTAACATCTTAAATAAGGTTCTCTGTCCTCGTAAAAAGGGCATTTGAGGATAATGAAAGATACACCTTTTCATGCGAGTCTCAAGTTTGTAGCAGTGTCATAGGATAAAACCTCATGTTGGGGAGTTCTTAGTTCACTAGTTAAGGGACTTTTGGATTACAGCAAATGACTCTTCACTTTTTTTTTCTTTTGGGTAAAGCAATATCATTTGGACAAATATTTATCTATTTCAGTTGGTTTATTTAAGCCTGTAGGAGTGGTATGGCCAATATATTACTTTTTAGATTGCCTTTTGTCTATGTTTTCAGCAGCAATTTGAGGGATGAGGAATTCTTGATTTGTGGATCTTTGCCTCCTTGTATGAGAACACTTTGGATATAACAACTTTTTTAAGTATTTTTTTTAACTACAGATGGACACAATATGTTTATTTATTTATTTATTTATTTTTATGTGATGCTGAGAATCGAACTCAGTGCCTCATGTGTGTTAGGCGAGTGCTCTGCCACTGAGCCACAACCCAAGCCCTATAATAACTTCTTTAGAAGCTTCTTCATAAGTTTCATGGCCACAGTTTATTAGTACATCCTCATTTATATCAGCATGAAGAGTTTTGAACAAATAATTCTATATATGAGAATTATACCATAAGCATGTGGCACCACGGAATATATCAACACTTCATGCTTTAGTATTTGCTTATGGTCCATAGCTGAGAAAACCTGAGCTCAAATCTACTTCTACAACTTAAAAGCTGTGTGCATTGGCCAAACTTATCAATGTTTCTGAAGTTCAGTTTCCCAATAAAAAATAGACAAACAATCCCACATTGAAAACATCATTTAGAGGATTTAATGATATATGTGTGCAGATTGACTACAAATAATGCTAAATAAGAACTGCCATTTTCAGAGTAATGATAAACTACTATATACAAAGGTTTTTAAAATTTATTTTATTTATTTATTTTTTTGATAACAGGGATTGAACCCTGTGGTGCTTAACCACTGAGCCACATCCCCAGCCCTTTTTTCTATTTTATTTAGAGATAGGATCTCACTGAGTTGCTTAGGGCCTCACTAAGTTGCTGAGGTTGGCTTTGAACTCATGATCCTCCTACCTCAACCTTCTGAGTCACTGACTTTACAGGCATGTGCCACTGCGCCTGGCTGTACACAGTTCTTCACAGCTCATACTCTTTTCCCCATTTGGTAAGCCTGGGATTTTTGCTCAAAAACAGCTTTTTCATCCTACTCCATTATCTAGTACTTTCCAAATAACCCTTGGCAAGACACTAAACATCTCTGTTTTTCTTATTGTTCATCTTTCAAACTAATATAATAATAATAAGCAGTCTATCTCATAGTTTTATGAAGATCAAGTTATATTGTGTGGCCTTTGAAAATTTAATACAATAATATTAGGGTAGATGCTTTACCTTCATTATCTCAGTTAATCCACCCAGCAGTCCAGCATATAAAATATTAATACTTTAATTTTATTCATGATGAAGGTGAGTTTTAGAAAGGTTAAGTAACTTGCCCCAGATTATATAGCTAATAAAACGACAATATCAAAACTTTTTAGGTCTGTTTGGCTACAGAACCATGTTGTTAATCACCACAATTAACTGTTTCCCAATTGGAAATTCAAAAGTAATGTTGAGTTACAAGATTCCATTATCATTACTATTATTTAACACAACATTCAGAGGTAAGGTAGAGGATTTAATTATTCTCTAAGAAGATTTACTTCCCACTGTAGATGTAACAGCTGGAAGAAATATAGACTGAAAGTAAACAAAAACCAGTCAGAAGCAGTAGGATATTTCAAGCACTTGTTTGTGAGAACCCTGGGCTACTGTAATAGCTGCATGTCTAAAGATAGATGTATGCAGATGTATGTGACCTATGGTAGGATAGACAATAAAATCCAATAATGGAATAGATGCATTGGGCATAGGCAAAAGAATCAAAGTGACTCTAGGTAACTGAGTGAGCAACAAGATTGCAGTATTATGGATTGGACTGGATTGGATTCTTTTGGAAGGGTAAGAATTTAGAGAAAAGATAACAAGTTCAATTCCCAAAAGATTTAATTTTCCAATAATCTGACTTCCAAAAGTTGCAATTTAAAAAGTTGGCTAATGGTTAAATATCTCTAGGCAAGTAGATGAGACAGAATTACGGATGCCATTAAGTCTTCATTTTCCTACATAATCATTTTGCATTTGTGAAAAGATATACATGATTATGCAGATCAATTTCCTATCCCTATGTTTTAGAACTTCCATAACAGAATTATATCCTATTAGAGAAGGATGAGTTTGAATCTTAGTTCTGTCACATTCTGACCATGAGGCCTCTGACAAATTTATCTTCTCTGAAATATCTCTTCCTCATTTACCCAGTAGAAATTATTCTAGTTTGAAGGTAAAATGCGACTACTTATGTGAAACTGTTTCCATAAGCGATGAAGATCCTGCAAAAATATAAGGAGTTTTACTACAATATCATGCCTTTCATTATACCCCAAGAAGAATCCTCATTTAGGTTGTAATCAATCCTCCATCAAGACCTTTTCTTATAGTTATGTATATTCGTCCTGAATTGTTCATTCTTCTCTTCACAAATGTAAGTTTCATTATGCCCATTTAACTGTGTAAGTTTTGTCTGACAATTCCTTAGTGTTTGGCACACACATACACACACACACACACACACACACACACACACACAAATTATCTTCCTTCATTATTTAAATATGTCAAGCAAAGGTGCTTTGGTTTGTTCTTCTACACTGAAAATACAAAGTACCTCAGAGACAAGATTACTTGTCTTTCCTACATGGGACCTACCAAATATCAATGGAATTGAATAACATCTCACCTAAATTTGTTCTTATATTTCAAAACATTTCACTTTCTTTCAGTATCAATGAATGGAGAATATGATTCCACAAATGGAATCCTTTCCTTTCGTTGAGATCTGATATTTAATCTTTGTTGTCTTCTTTCACAGAATTGCTTTGTCTAGGCTAAAAAATGTTTTTGTTGTTGTCATTTTTGCTTTTTCTCATTAACCTTATTTACATGGCAGTTGATTAATGGAGCTATAGTAATCTTTAACAGAAAATTTTCTAAATGACATATGTGTCGATGCATTTGGTATATTTCATGATTATTGGAAGTGTTTTGGCTGTTATCATCAGCGATAATTGCTATCTTATTAGGTATACTAAGTAGACCCCCAAAGAGAATATGATTGGAATATATAACTTAAGATTAGATTTTCTTTCAATAATGGAAATGGATCTGAAGTTCTTCCGTGGTGTCTAATTAATTTAATATAACAGTATGATGAATCGATTCACTTTACTGGTAATTGCTACACATTTATGAGAAAGAAGATGACTAAAAACAATATCCTCTTCCTGTAGGTATGCTGATATGTTAAAACTTTAAAGCCTTCACCCAGAGCCAGGGAACATCACAATAAGATACAAACCCAGGCAATCAGGTTTGCTTGCAGTAAAGGTTAATGTGGCTAGTCTTTAGGCTCCCTCCTCTTTTATGAGATAAGAATAGAATGCTTGCAACATACCCAAGATGTCCTTAAAATTACTCCTTGAAATGTTCATATTTCAGTTTTCTCTCCTGTACTTCTAAGTGGTTCAGACTCACTCTCACTATTAGAATTTAACCGTATTCACCTGAACCATGACATTTTCAAAGATCCATCTTCCTTCTTTTACTAAACACATTAAAGTAAAAGTCATATTTCAATAATATCTGATGATTTATGGGATTTGGTGTCTTCCTTCCTTCCTAATTTTCACATTGTTAATGCATCATTCTCCAGATAATTGGCTTTTAGGACAGGATCTAACCTTAACCTATGCAAGGTGATAGAATCATCACTCAAGGTAAAGATGGAATATATGGCATCATAAAAATACACGGACATCTCACTGAATTCAGCTAGGGTTTTTTAAGAACCACCTGTCATTTAGGAAAATTCTTCATTTCAAGAATGAAAGAATAGGATAGTTTTAAGTTTTTCTTACAGGATCCTGAATTCTGGAAACCGGGAAATGATTACCTGTTGCCTCGCTCACTAAATATGTGGTAGCTACAATTAAAAAATTCCTTTTTCTGTTTGACATTTAAGTTCAGAGGTCTAACCTGACCAATTAATGTGTCCATGGCAGCAGCTTTAATAGCTGTTCACTGAGGTTTCTAGATTGATTTATTCTTCAATGAAGTTTAGAGCTAACAAGGGAAATATTAGAGAAAATGCCTCTGTCAATTTTAGCATTCAGTCTGATTTTTAGCTTTTCTGCTATTTTAGAGATTTTATGTAGGCTGCTGTGTAGAGAATTTGTTGGTCACTCTTGGAAAGCTATTTCAAAATGTTTCTGTAGGAATGAATATTTAAATGTAATATAAAACTTAAAAATATTGTGTTTCATACAAAGATTCATACAAATATTGATATTTTAAATAAATATCATCTAGATCTAATATAATAAAATGTAACATTTGAATTTCTTTAATAGAATCATAAAATTCACTCAGATATGTTTTCTGATATATTTGAAAATGATAGATTTTGTCTATCATATTAAGTCTAAAAGTATGATAATATTAAGCTGGGTGTGGTAGCACATGCCTGAAATCCCAGGAGCTCAGGAGGCTGAGGCAGGAGGACTGCCATTTCAAAGCCAGCCTCAGCAACTTAGTGAGGCCCTAAACAACTGAGGCTGCTGTGTGGAAACAACCTGTTTGTCTAATCCACTCTGCTTCCGGGACAGAGAACTAGTCGGCACACATACTTTGGTAGAGTTGGATATTAGTTCACTCATTCATCGTGATGACTGATGACAGTTGAGAGGGTCCATATCTTCTGAATTAACCAACTTGTCTTTGGAAAACAAACAGAAAACAAAGAATCATCAAAAGTTTAGGTAACTAACAGATGAGAGGGACCAAGATAAACATGTCATCTGATTCTAGATGAAACATATATTTCAGGGAACAAAATATCTCAGAAATATCTAGTTTGTTCTTTCAGAGAGATTGGCTATGTTCCTATAATTTAAAAACAGGCATCTAGGTTGAACGAATAATCAGAGACAAATAAGATCACTAAAATAAAAAAAAATCAATATAAAGTTTGAAGAAAAGTCTCAAAATTATCATAAATTCATACCAGTCCTTGGAAAAAGGAAAAGCAGAAAGGAGAAGACATATTCATCAATTCTAAGATCATAGCATGAAAGTATTTGCACATCACTCTTCATATTTTTTAACCACAGTACAAGTCTCATGACCACAGGTCTCTTTAGGAAAAACTGGACAATGTAATCTTCAGTAAGCAGCCCTACACCAGTTGAAAATGCTTTCACTGTGGAAGAGGGGAATGGATACTGAAGGAAAGTTAGCAGTTACTTCACTTCTGTTTAAATTTTGTTAGTCCAAAAATACAGGGATGAGAAAATCATTTAGAGTTTTATAGACAACCACCATCTAAAACCATAAATGGTTAAAATATGGTTACCTCTGGGGCTGGGGTTGTGGCTCAGCCGTAGAGCACTTGCTTAGTATGTGTGAGGCACTGGGTTTGATCCTCAGCATGGCATAAAAATAAATAAATAAAATAAAGGTGTTATGTCCATCTATAACTAAAATGTACATATATATATATACATGATATATATACACACACACACACAGACACACAAATATATACACATGTATACATACATGATTGCCTCTGAGGAAAAGGAAAATTGTTCCTTTAATTTTCTGCCTTTTCCTATTCTTTGGGTTATTGTTCCCATTTGCTTTGAATAAGGATAATATAATATAACAGCATTTTCTTTAGATGGCATGAAGAAAATAACTCCTAGAGCAGAGTAAGGAACATTCAGATTTAGAAAGAATTCAAAGCTTTATTTAAATTTTTCTTTGATTTCTATGATATATTTTCACCTCTGTTTTCTGTTTCCTCTTATTTACTCAGAGAAGAGCATTAGCCCTTTCCATAAAGGTTATGAAATGAAAGAAAAGAAGGAAAAATAGCTCTGATGACTTTGGACAAATGGGTCATTCGAGAGAGAAAATTCGAGAAAAGGGAGATCAAATCCATCCTGGGCCATTTTGCACACTTGAATCTGAATAGTGCTTCTTCTTTCTGGGACTTTGACCTCTATGGTGTGACTATGTGCTGGTCATTGAAAGATTTTACTGCTTCCCTAAAAAGATTACTTCACAGTCTAATAGATTTCATCCAGTGAAAATTGGGGGCTTATTCTCTATTCCAACTACATTTCCCTTTTCTCAATTTAATCCCATTATTGATAATTATACCATTCAAATCACCCCTATAATTTCCATCTCTTACTACGATTTTCAAATACCTATAGACAGTTTTCACAGCAACTCCTCAGTCATTATTTAGTCAAATGCACCTATTATCTCTTCTTTGATCTTTTAAGTAAATTCCTGCAGTCACACAATGTCCCTGATTTTAGGGATTTTTTTTCTTGTATCACCCCTCAAATGAACCTGTATCTCCTTTTTGCTGAGAATATTATATAAATGATTCCATCTACTGTCATAGGAGTCCAAATGAATTTTTTCATGTAGTATATGTGTCTCTTCGCTTACATGCAGTGACAACCCAAGCCGCTTGAGATATTAAAATGGAAGGTCAATAGTGTTAAGGATAAAGTTATATCTGAGTTGATGTACTTATAAGTTCCTTTTAACATAGTGATTTTACACTTTTATACAAAGATAAACTATTTTTTCACTTATACACTGTGTGGCAAAACAGCAGTCTATCAAAAGAACTGCTAGTATCAGATGCAAAACTTCTCCTGCATAATATTCCAATCTTTACTCAAGTGAAAAAATATACTTTGAATTGCGTATATAATACTTGTGGATTCTGTTGCAATTTGCTTTTATCAGTGGCTACTATTTCATATACATAAACATCTATAAAATCAACTATTCACCTTCTTATTTAAAAGTTAGGTGTTCATTCATTGCATTACCATACTGCATCTTGGTACATTCAAATATGTACATCTGAAAGGACATTTTCCTTGAGTTATCAAATGATAAATATAGCAGGTGACTTATTCATTAAATAGATAGATAAATTTGATTTTAGTACTTAGTTTACCACTGACAATTCAGAAGATGCCTATAGGATACAGAAATGAAATGTTATGGTTATAAATCCCTTTTCTTATTTTGGAAAAACATATCAGAATTGTATGGTTGACTATCTTGCAATGATGTGCTTTAATATTTTATCCATTGTTGCCTTTTTATTTAACATTTTGACTTTTCTGTAAGGTACATTCAATGTCTTTAGCTGTTTATTCCTTTGTATAAAAACTGAATTCAGAAAAGAATCTTTCTTCAGCCTCAGGAGAACATTTAAAACACACAAAAATTCTCCTCTTGGATACACCCCATGCAGTTCCCAGTGGTGTAAAATGTGCTTCTAGTTTTTAGAGTGACAGTTACTAAATAAAAGTCTTGCTAACTTGTCTTTTGTGATTATACTCACAAAGTTAGTGGGCAGAAATATCAATTCCATTCCAATACTGAAGTTGCCTTTTTGTAATATATGCCCTTTCTGTTGATGGGTACCAATAAATTGGTGAAAGAATAAAAAAGAAAAATAATCTTAACTCTATTTGAGAGAAGCAAAACATTTGAAAAAGTTGTATACAATAGATCAAAAGTTTAGACACTTTCATCCAGGAAGTATGCTGTGCTTATTAATAAGATAGGGAGACAGACTGTGGGCCAGATATGAATCAAGTATGTGTATAATGATGGAGACTCAGCCTGGAAGGATTTGATAAATGGTAGAAGGAAAGGGAAAGTGAAGGTGACAAAGATAAAAATAAAACTCTTTTAAGTATTTTTAACCTAGTAATGAGAGAAGGGGGCTGTCAGTCAAATATAGTTTTAAATAATGATAATCATCATTATGACCAAGTATAAAATTGTCAACACTGGCTAGAAATCAAGCTACATGCTTGATAGAGAAGGATTTGATCTTCCCAATGACCCGTGGAGATATGGATTCATGCTCATGATATAGATGAGGAAATTGAAGGGGACAGAATTTAAGATATTTGTTTAAGGTCACTCAACCAGTATGTGGTAGAATTTTTTTTCTTTTTTGGGGGGATACCAGGGATTGAACACAGGGGCACTCAACCACTAAGCCCCATCCCCAGCCCTTTTTTATATTTTATTTAGAGACAGGGTCTCACTGAGTTGCTTAGGGACTCGTTAAGTTCAAAACTGAGGCTGGTTTTGAACTCTTGATCCTTGTGCCTCAGCCTCCAGAGCCACTGGGATTACAGGCATGTGTCATCACGCCTGACCTTTGGAAGAATACTTTCTCTTTCATTTCTAGTCCTGGTCTCTGGTTCACCAAATCTGGGACTGAGGGATAAAGAACAGTATGTGCTTATTTTGTATTTAGAAGATCAGAAATTCATAGATTAAACAGAAAGAAAACATTCTCTTAGTTTCCTAGGAGGCCAGAACTAGTTTGCAGCTATGTAGCAGTCCTTGGTGATAAGGTGCAAGTCAGTAAGTACACCATAGATTTGTTTTTTTTTTTCCCAAGAGCTGCAATTTCTGCCCACCCTTGCCAGCACTTTTTATTTAATTCATTTTTTGTGAGTAGCCATCCTAATGGGTATGAGGTGATAATCTCGTTATTTTGATTTGCATTTCCCAGGTACTTAGTGATGTTGAGTAACTTTTCAAGTTCTTTGCTGGATTTTGGTATCTTTTGTTTGGAAAAATGTCCATCAAAGTCCTTTGCCTATTTTTGATTGGGTTATATAATATTTTTGTTCTGATTATTGTTGTTTTGAGTAATAGGAGTTCTTTATAAATTCTGAATTTTAACCCTTTATCAGATTTGTTGTTTGCAAATATGATCTCCCATTTCATAGGTTGCCCTTTCACTTTGTGGATTCTTTCCTTTGTTGTATGGAAGCTTTGTAGTTTGAGGCAATCCTGTTTGCTTATCTTAGCATTTCTTACCCATACTTTTTATGTCATATCCAAAAAATAACTGCCATATCAAATGTCATGAAGATTTTCCTCTGGACTTCCTTTAGAAGTTCATAGTTTTAGGTCCTATAGTATATCATTAATTCATTTTAAGTTGTTTTTTTTTATCTTTAATTTATTTTTATTGTAAACAAATGGGATACATGTTGTTTCTGTTTGTACATGGAGTAACAGCATACCATTTGCTATTGGGGCACTCTACCAAAAATAGAATATTCATTAACCAAATAACCAGGTTTGCCGGATGTTTACACAATAAGTGCTGGGTGAACTTCCTGAAATGGCTTTTCACTTATGGAGCTATAATCAGTATTTGAATTGATCACAGTTAAGAAAAATGGGTGATGATGGCAATAATAATAATGACCATGCTATCACTGAGTGATGCCTCACAATACTTTTCTGTTTGTAAAACATTTTGTCATGTATTGTTTGGTTTGATTCTCCCACAACTCTTGGAAGTGGGTGCTTATATCAAACCCTGTTCTGCATTTTACAGAGGAGGTCATTGGGGTTCTAAGATGGTCAAATACAAATTTAAATTTGATATTTTTAAAAGAGTAGCAACAATAATAACCTACTTTAAAAGAAGTGTAGATGTGACCCAGGACCTCAGCAATGCCGATAACTACCAAGAATTTCTATAAAATCAAACAACTGGCCTTGAGAGCTCTAGCAAGACCTAGATAATTATAACCTTTCAACAGAGGCCAAAGCTAATATTTGTACTTAATTTTTGTTCCTAGATGTAGGCTGAGATGATAGATTATGCTTTAAGCTGATAAACCAGAGATAATTCCTTTAGAACTGAACTGACTACGGGAAAATTGAAGGTCCAAAATTGCAGAGAATGAAAGAGGGAATGAAATAAGATCTCAAAAATATAGCACAGTGAGGGAAATTATGAGTGCCTGAGTGTGTGTCAGCAGGCTGAAGTCAAGTGGGGTAGCTCGTATTGACACATCAAGAAAAAAGAAGACCCTAAGTGTTCATCATAAAGGAATGGATAAAGCGAAGGTGGTATTATGTACAATGGAATATTATTCAGCCTTTAAAAAGGAAATTCTTTTATTTGGAATAACACGGAAGAAATTGGAGAGAATTATGTTAAAATTAGTTAAACACAGAAAAACAAATACTGCGTGATCTCATATGGGGAAATGAAAAAGTTGAACTCATAGAAGAATAGAATAGAATAGAATAGTGGCTACCAGAGGTAGGGTTGGGTGGGCAAAATGTTTGCCAAAAAAAACCAAAATTTCAGTTAGATAAGAGGAATAAGTTCAATATATTATACAACATGATGACTATAGTTAATAACAATGCATTATGGTCTTGACAGTTGTGAAGAGAGCAGATTTTAATAGTTGTCACCATAAAAATGATAGACATATTAGGTAATGCATACATCAGTTAGCTGAATTTAGTCATTCCATATTGTGTACATTTATGAAAACATCACACTGTATCCATAAATGTATATGATTGTGATTTTTTTTGATTAAAAATACTATTAATAGAAAAGCTGATTTTTTAAATAAATAAAAGACAAATCTGAATAAAGAGTGATAGCATGGTGAAGAGCCATGTGAGACTGAGGGGTGTATTTTGAAAACGGTGTACGGCCTCAGTGACTACTTTGTTTGACTGATATAAATTCGCCATGTACCTTTCTCCTATGATATCATCATGTTGAACTAATGGTCAGAAATCTGCCAACAGGCTCCTTTGACTATGATGGATCAACTTTCCCCATCTCTCCCTTCTGTTTGTTTCTTCGGGGACATTTCTTTTCATTCACCTACTCCCCAAATACCAGGGCCCCACAAGTTCTGACTTGACTTGTCTCTAATCCTCTGCTTGGTTACCCTGAAAAATCAGATTTAAAGCCATGCTTAATATTCCCATCTCCAGTCCTAATCTCAAGGCCTGTATTTTCTCTGTCTATGTATTTTTTTTAATTTCAAAATGTTGAAAAGAGAACTCATCTTCCCAGGCTCAAAGTGTCAGAGTCATCTTTTATTCATCCCCCTACCTTGCCTCCCATCTCTTCAATTCTGTTGCTTCTACTTCTGAAATATTTTTTCTATCCATCTTCTCCTTTTCATTTCCACCACTAATGCCTTGTTGCAGGTCATTGCCATTATTTTTTATGACTACTACAATACTCTAGCTTACATCTCCAAATCTAGACTTCAAGGTGTCCCATCATCCTGTCCACTGTTACTGCAGAGCCTTAAATCTGTTTCAAATATTGAACACTGTAAGCAATGTTAATAGGGAACATGTTTTTTAAAGGATGTTATCAAATTTTAGTAGGAAATGCTGAGCAAAACAAACTAAATCACATTCCTTTGTTGCAGGACTTTTCAGAACCTGTAGCATGTTAATTATATATGAAACTTCCATATAAATTTTAATCCCATGAAGGCAAGAATTTTTTTGTCTCTCTCATTGTTATATCTCTGGAATAGGGACATGGTGTTCATAAAGTAGTAGATGCTCAAAAATAAATTTTAAATAAACAAATGAATGAAAGATAGGTATACTGTGAACAGTCTTATCTACTTTTACTTAAATATGAATTTTTTAATCAAATTATAACTCAAAGGAACAGTGTGTGTTGAGGTATTTTCTATGAAACATCGGTTAGCAACCTTGTTGCCCTGTACTTTCTAGTTGCCAATAGAATAAAGGTCCCTACTTGAGACAATCAAAAATATTTGCAGACTTTTCAAGTATCCCTGGATAAGAGGAGGAAATCATCTCCAGTGGTCTGAAGTGTAACCTGGACCTATTACTCTCCAAATCAAAAATTTTCATATGCCTTCATTATCCATAAAAATAATTATAAGTTTCTTAATTTGGTACCCAATTTCCCCCTTCATCCCCAGTCTTTCAGGCACTTGTACACACACACACACACACACACCACACACACACACACACAATCATAGCAACTTGTTACAAGTATCATCACACCTTCTTTCTGTATCCTATATGTCTAATTGGTCAAATGTATATCCCAATACTTTTTGAAAAACAGTGTCTACTATTGTTACTGGACAGAACTGTTACCACACAGGAGCAAGAGGTTAGATTCTACTGTTTGTAATGATACACAGATACTTGAGGTATGAAAATAAGCTTTATTCCAAGCCAGCTCTGAGGAAACTAAAGGAAACATTTTTGTTTGTTTCAAATTATCATCTTCAAAATCTCAAGGGCAAGGAAAGATTTTATAAGAGAAGAGAATGCATAGGGGGACAAATTGCAGGAAATAGACATATGGGTTTAGGTAGGCTGTGTTAGACAGTGAACATGTCGGTAGTACTGGCAGGGGCAAGGGTAGTTTCTATTTTCAGCAAAAGAAATTTTAGAAGTTAAGGCAGTTTGAAACTTTAATTTGCAGTATAAGGAAGTTGCCCTTAATTTCAGAGGAAGTCTGTGTCACTACTTATTGCCTTGATATTCCTCAATAGTTTTGATTTCACCTGAACACAAATATTTGGAGAAACATGGCCTAATATATACTGAGTCCTGTATCTTACTCAAGGAGCCATGCCAATTTTTAAATATGACCCAGGATTGTAATTATTTAATCAATATGAAAAAAATGTTGAATATGTAATATACACTAAGCATTGTTGAGTATGCTGGGATTATAATAATTACTAAAAAACATTTTATAACCTCAAGGAATCAGCATACTAGTGATTCATGGAATGAAATAAGTGTTATATCAGAGGCAAACACCAACAAGTGAAGAGATTAAAGAACAGAACTATTTGTGTTTCGAGTTTGATGTGGGCCTTATAAAGTCCAGGTTTTTTAAAGACTGAACTTGGAGGCCCTCTCCCTCTGAAATTGGAAGATACAGACAGAGCCCAAGAAAATCCTGTACCCTTTGACATGATAATGAAATTCCTAGAAGTGAAAACCTGTTTGAAACCTGTGACATTTTCTGTTTTGCCCTAATAATTCCCTCCCCCTTTTAAAAGCTCTCTTCCTTCCAGACCTTTTGGAGACAGAACTTTTGAAACAGTGAAGGTTTTTTTCCATCTTCTTCCAAAGCTGGTTTTGAGTAAATCCTACTTTCCTACCAAATGGACTTTAAATATCTCTAGAGAGAATTATTGCTTATCCCCAAGTCAGTATTAGAGCTTCTCAGTAACAGGTGTTTTTTGTTGTTGTAGTTCTTGCTTGCTTTGATAAAATTCTCTATTGTCCCCATTCCTGTGACCTATGGCTCTCTTCAAGTTACTGCTCTTCATGGTCCTTGCCCTTCTCAGATACAGATACAAAGGCAGGTTTGAGGTTTAGAAAGATGATGTCACTTTTCAGCATTAACTGTTTGTTCATTCAGTATTTCAGTTGTAAAGTGAAGAGACATTTAAATTCATCAAGGATTGCTGCCCAAGTTGATCTGCTTTCCATTGGTCTGCAGGTACTCCTTGCCTTTATGCTTGTTGATGGAGAACAGAATATCCAGGCACAGTGCTAGAACATGACTACAAGGTGGAGTGGGTATGAGTGTGGAGGTGGCAATGATCAGAGCATAATCAACACATTTTTACTAAAAAATATGTGTCTTGGCCATGAAACAAGAAAACCTTCATCTCCTGTGTTCCTAGATGAGGTTTTCAGCTCCAGGATAGAAAATCAACTCAAGGGGTTAAAAAATAGAAATATGCCTCAGTGTTTTATTTATTTTTTTTAAAATATTTTTTAGTGGTCAATGGAACTTTATTTTTATTTATATGTTTATTTATATGTGGTGCTGAGAATTGAACCCAGTGCCTCAAACATGCCAGGCAAGTACTCTGCCCCTAAGTCACAGCTCCAGCCCCCACCACAGTGTTTTAAGATTAAAACACACCCCACATGCACACATTTCAAAAGAGAAGGTTTCTCTAATCCTACATTGAAGGAGAGCACATTAGTAGTTGTTTTGACATTGGGAACAATTTTCAAATGCTCCTTAAATACATGTCTATGTTAACTACAAATACATATTTTATCTCAATGAATTGACCACCAAAGTCATGGAAGCTATACAGAGAAAGCAAATGAAATATAGAATTTATCAAGCAGTCTTTATTCTGCTTTCTATATTTTTATATTTACTTCAAAATGGTTAAAATGAAAATAGATTTGTAGTTGCCAAAATCTTGCTCAGCTTAATTATGCCCAGATTTGAACTTAACTGATATGTTTCAGAAGAGCCATGGCCTAAAGGAAATGAAGTTCTGGGTTCAGAGAGAAATGGAATTTTGATATCTGCTGCCTTTATTTTTTTTTAGGGGAGATTTTCTGCAGCAAGTATCTGCTACAAAGAGCTGTTTATTCACTGTGGATGGCATATTGTGTGAAGATTCTGAGTTATTGATAGTGGCTCCTGGGAATACTCTGAAGATAAGGAAAGAAGGCCAAGTTTGTATATTGATGTCTGTCCTGCAGAGCCTTAGGAATCATGGCTTGCACATCAGGTACCCGCCAGAGCAGCTGAATTTTCTCAATCTACTGTCCAGCCCCTTTTTCCATTTTCCAATGTGATGACTGAAATAATCACCCTATTTTTCTTGATTCATCATTTTAAATTATATAAAGGGTAACAAAAACCTATGTTTACAATACTTGTCCTTCTTTCTTGTATTTGTTATGTCAATATTTGTACACTATTTTAAATGTATCATTTTCATTGCTACATTTTCATATACATTTATATCATGTTTCCATTTCCCAGTCTCTAAAACTATTTTGTATTTTTTTATCTTTTTTAAATATTTTTTTTAGTTGTCAATGGACCTTTATTTTATTTATTTATTACATGTGATGCTGAGGATCAAACCCAGTGCCTCACACATGCAGGCAAGTGCTCTACCACTGAAGCCACAACCCCAGTCCTGAAACTGTTTTTTAAATGACGGATTTTTCCACTTTCTAATTGGCTGTTTTGTCCCTAAGTACACCCACTTAAAGAAACTTTTGAATGGTTTTACTGAGAATCTAAACACCTACCAACTTTTCCTTCAGTGTTTGTACTTCGGCTGGTTTCTTAAAACAAATGATGATTTAGTAAGTGTTTGAAGAAAACATGTTACACAAACTAGATGAATTCATTCTTAAAAAAAATTTGTTAGGTCAATAGCTAGTCACATTTTCAGAGTTATTAAAATCCCTTCTGACCTGGTACAGTGGCACACCCTGTAATCCCAGTAGCTCAGGAGGCTGAGGCAGGAGGATCAAGAGTTCAAAGCCAGCCTCAGCAACAGTGAGGAGCTAAGCAACTTTGAGACCCTGCCTCTAAATAAAATATGAAATATAGCTGGTTGAGTGCCCCTGAGTTCAATCCCTGCTACCTGCCACCCCCGCCCTCAAAAATGAAACCTTTTAAATAGAGTTAACATGATTTCTGCCCTTTAGAGGTGTTCTCTTTATTCTCACCTCTACTTCATCCTTCTGATGGGACTAAAGAAATACTATGCATGCAGAACCCATAGCTATGAAATATATTTCCACAATTCCTTATTCCAAACTGTCTCACAATTCAGACCTCCCGTAATCCAGTATGAAGCTCCTTTCCTCAGCTGGTTCCCCCTGTTCTCCTTATGAATCCTCCATTTCTGATAACCAAGTACACTCACTGTAGGTTTAGGTACACAGCGCATGTCCATCATCACTGTCTTTGCTTATGCTGCTTTCCCTACCTTGGACTCTTTCCTGTTCTGCTAGGCTTATGGAATTCCTACTTGTCCTCAAAATATCAACATTTCTGGGAAATTTTCCCTCACTAACCTAACCCTTAGAGATTCCTCTTATTTTATTTGCTCATGGAGAACTTAATTCTATTACTCTTCAGTTTTGATTATTTATTTCCAAGGTCATAATATTCTCAAGGGCAAAAAACACTATAGATCCTTGTATTGATCTACATTATTCATGACTTTCTGTCAGTGAACCCAAAACTCCAACGTAGGAGCAACAATTAGACTTCCTGCTGCAACCTGGCAGGCATGGTCATAGACCACTGTGGGTGTGTCTGCAGCTTGGTGGACATTCTCCTCCTTCGGATGGATTTTAATACTTCCTCTGCAGAAGTACTATGAAGCCTCTGTGTTGGCTGTTCTGTTAGCACTCTGGGGAATGTTAGTCTCTCACAATCAGAAGCTGAATAGAGCAAAATCTATGTTTTCTTCCTTGCTTTGTAATGAGGGATCTGTTTCCAATAAAATGACAACATACTCAGGCAGCTGAACAGCTGTTATGGTGGCAATGGGCTAGCATCACCCACAGCAACTATAACCATCAACTGGGTAGCAACAGTAACTCTGCCAAATGCAGATAAAATTTACTGAAATTAACAGAACTTTAAAGTACTGCCAGCAATTTAGGGCTCAACAATTAATTTTAGATCAGATATTCCCTGAGTGAAATTTCCCTAACCTCTAAAGTTCTTATCTGTAAAATATTCTGTATAGATTTTGTCTTTGGCTTATTGGCACTAATCCACAATCAGCCACAGGTTTTCTCTTACTATAGGAAAGGCTGTTGGACATTAGTGTGAAATTTGTGTGCCTGCAGCAAGGCTGATTGACATGAATCAAGAAGATGTAGGGAGTGCTTTTCTATATTTTTAAAATATGGGGCTATTGTTTGGATATGGTTTGAGTGTATACACAAAAGATTCATGTGTGGGGAACTTGGTCTTCAGTAGGGCAATGTTAAGAAAAGGTTAAGCTTTTAAAAGGTGTGGCTTAGGCAAGGTAATTAGGACATTAAAGGTATTGCACTTGGAAAGGATTACTACAGTTATCCTGGTACCCTTGTTAGTTCTCTTAAAAGAGCTATTATAAAAGACTAAGGCTGGCACCTCCCCACTTTCTGGCTTCCTGTTTCACCATGTGATCTGTCCCTAATGAACATGCTCCTGCCATAATGTCATCTGCCATGTGGCGACAGCAGCCAAGTGGGAAATTTACCAGAGGCTAAACTGAAAAGGCACCTGACCTTGGATTGGCAGCCTCCAAAACTGTGAGCTAAATGAACCTCTTTTCATTATAAGTACTCAGCCTCTGATATTTTGTTATAGCAATGGAAAATGAACTGTTACACATGGATTTGACTCTAAAAACCACACCCATGAGACACTTTTACTGTGTGGATCTCCTTTTGTTTTGCAAATTCCACAGGAAAAACTAGTTTGTTCTCAGGTCTTTATATTTGCTTCTCAGAACCAACATTCTTGGGAGGACATGGCAGGGTATAAGATAGCTTCAAACAATGACTTAAAAATGAAGAGAATTGTTTGTTTTAGTCAGCGCTTCTTTCTTTTTATTTGAAAGTTCAAAAATATTTCATTGAAAATTTCTTATGCCCACTGTTTCTGGAATACTTTTTCTACAAACCAACGTGGAAATTAGCACTGGTGGTTTTGCTGAAAAGAAGACCGTTGTAGCTCCTGGCCAAAGTTTATTGACTGGCAAAACAAAGGAGTTGAAATAGATCTTTCAGGTTCTTTACTTCTCTGCTACCATTATGTGTATTGTAATGGAGAATTTAACATGGGCAAAATTTCTCTGTGAATTACACTGGAATAATCCTTAAAAAATAATCTGAATGTTATCTGTATACTATGTGTTGGTGTATACAAATTATGTTATATTTTTGCTTGATAACCTTGTCCATGGTGTTATCTTATATAAGTTATCAAAGCTATGATATGTTAGTGTTTGGAATTAAGTATAAAGTGAGAATGGTTTTAGTTCCTTGAGTTGCATTCTGGGAAAGAAAAAAAAATGATGGTCTTCAGATAAAACCAGATGGTCAAGAAACTAACATCATCTAGTGTCCTTGTTAGAAATCAGAGGCCTTAAGTTAGACCATACATATATGAGATCCCCAACTTATATGCTATCTAGTTACATAATTATTGCATCATTTCATATCATGATGTTTGATTAATTGGAAAGTGAATAGAAAAATCATGAAAACTAACAATATTAAAATAATTTTGCATAGATACCAAATATTTAAACTGAATGAGAGAAATTAATATGCAAGAAATTTAATTTTCATGCAGTTCCTGGGGCTGATTTATACTTATTTCCAAATGAAGCATGTAGGAACTGGTTTTGGTTTTCTAATTTGGAAATCAAAACAGAAAACTTGGAAAGAAGGTGAACAAAGTCGAGTTTGAAAAATATCGTGCTATAAATTGTTTATAAATAAATCATTTCAGTAGTTCCTTTACTGTTTGTAATTTTTGCCTCATAAGGCTATAAAGTAAACTTTGGCTAATGTCTACCTGTCATTAGATATTAATGGAATCAATTGACAGCATGTTGGATGCCTTGCATGCAAGTCAAAAGATATAGAATCAAAATCATTTTACTGCTACTGGTGCTTGAAGAAGTAGGTAATAAGGATTTTCTAAAATTAAAAAATTCACACACATATATATAATATGAATGATACATAGAAATTCAATGATCCCTTTCCAAAATATTTTTTTTTACTTTGCATATATTATTCGCAGTGATAGGGTTACCATGTATTGAACTGAGGATACAACCCAGTCTCTGAAAGCTCTCAATTCAATACTTCTTACTCTTTTCTTATGTCATTTTAGGTAAAGCAGAGCATGATAGAAGCATGATAACCTCTGAGACATGTTTATGAACTTGTACTTTTATCAGATAAAGAAATGAAGAAGAAAGTATTGAAGCATTTCTCCAGAGTTTATGCAGCTAGTAGGTAATAGAATCAGGATGTTAACTCTGGCTTGTCCAATTTCAATTTAGTGCCTTTTCTATTAGTACATGTTGCCATGTCTTCATGGACCTCATATTTTGACACATTTCAATAGCTTAGTAAAACACCTTATTTGCCTGATTTATTTATTCAATGAATTAACCAGTTTGGAATCTTTGTTAACCCAATCTGCTTTCATGAATTCAGAATAAAAGTCATATTCAAATCTACACCCATCTAAATTGGTTGCTATTATGGTTTGGATATGAGATGTCCCCCCAAAACTCCTGTGTTAATACAGGAATGTTCAGAAGTGAAGTGATTGGATGGTGAGAACTATACTCAAATCAGTCTATCCTAGTTGGAATGGACTGACTGGGAGGTAATTGTAAGCAGGCAGGGTATGGCAAGCAAAGGGGGATCTCTGGGGATGTGTCCTGGAAGGGCACATCTTCTGTGAGGACTTCCCAGCCCCTGACCCCACTCTTTTTGACTTTGCCATGAGAGGAGCTGCTTCCTTCCACAGTGGCCTTTGCCCATAATATGCTTCCTCACCTTTGGCCTAGACCAATGGAGCTGGCTGTCTATGGACTGAGACCTCTGAAACCATGAGCCCAAGATAAACTTTCCCTTTAGTTGTTTGTGTTAGTTATTTTGATCAAAAAATACAAAAACTAAAACAGTTGCCAAATACTTAAACTACCATTTCAGCCCCCTGCTGAGTTTTTACTGTGACCTGACCCAAGTAATTCACTATTCTGTGTTGGTTTGGCAACTTTCAAGGGTAGACACCCCAGCATGATGGCTTGGAGAAATGTGTTTCAGCTTCCTTTTTGTTGTTGTATGCATGTGTGTGTGAGAACACCCAAGAAAATGTTAGAATTTATAAACTGCTTTTTATTCTTGAAATATAAACTGAAAATAAGATGTTCTTGTATTGGAAAATTGCCAAATGTTTCCTGAAGCTATAGCAGAGTTCACATTTTTGTTCTAGAGTCATATTTCTGATTCGTCGTCTCTAGATATTTTGTTTAAGTATCTAAAATAGTAGACAATACTTGATTCAGGGTTCTGCTTGCCAAATAAATTTTATTTATTGACTCATTCATTCAGCCAGGCAATTAAAAATCTATTCAGGGCCTACTATGTATGGTCAAGAAGTTCATTGTCTTTCTGACTTAATGTCTGTGTTAAGGAAGGACATGGAACAGGAAATTGACGGTCCACACTGTATGATTCACCTATAACAATGGTTTTATTGTTCTAATCCCGCAGAAAATGTGTCCACATATTTCATGAAACAATCTATGAAGTGAGGCATAAAGTACAATTTTTCATATACACATCAGGCATGCAATTTTAGTTATATATATATATTATATATAATACATATATATACAATTTTAGTTTTATATGTATATATACATCTCCAACAAGTGATATTTACTTGAGTTTTAACAAATAACTGCGGCATGTGCATGTGTGTGTGTATGTGAGTGTGTGGTCAAAATAAGTAAAAATTAAAAGGTAACCTGACTGACTGGTTACCTTGGAAATTTGCAGTTAGATGAACTTCTGTTATTGTTAAGGAAAGCAAAGAAACAATATCTATATCATTATAGAATTATCTATAAGTTAACTAGCTGGACTTTGGGGAAGGTTGTACTATAAATGAATGCACATTATTTTCCCATAACTTTTTCTATTATGTGTTTTAAGAAATCTATGAACAACCTTATGCATTTCACAATGTTCAGAATTGGCCCCAAAACTTATTTTGAGAGCCTTATTTATTATGAAAAGTTTTTCTCCAAGAGGACACACTATGGGGCACTGAGAAGTGTCAAGAACTTAAAGACCACTACTTAGTCTATTAACAGCTAACACATTAGCTGTGCTACTCTTATTTTTTTTCTGGCTCTCATTTTCATCAAATATAAAATGAAGAGACTGAATAATAACCTACATAACTTTGGGCAAGTTATTTAGCCCAAATAACTTGTGTCAGTTTCTGCCTCTGTAAAATAAAAATATTATCAGCTCCAAGGGTGGTTGTGAAGAATGAATAAAATTTACTTCCACTGATTGAGGAAAGTTCAATATATTCTCCATATTTCTACAAACTCCTGGGCTATATCTTGGTTTTGCCACCTTCTTTCCACTGAATTACTTCAACCCAGGGTTGCTTTGTTGTCTGTCCCATGAGAAAGCATCCTGGATATGGAGGACAGCCCTTTCCATAATTTCTTCAAAATGAGCAATGAAAAATACATTCTCACACACTCCGATTCACAGCATTTGGGTGTGCATGCCAATCTTTACTGAAGGTTGTGAAAGGTGAAAATATTTACCTTTCAGGTATGGAGATAACCTAAAATATTTTTTATCAGTGTTTCTTAAGAAAAGTTCATCCACCATTCTTTTTTAAAATATTTTTTGTAGATGTTGATGGACCTTTCTTTTTATTTTTTTATATGTGGTACTAAGAATCAAACCCAGCGCCTCACACATGCTAGGCAAGCGCTCTGCCACTGAGCCACAGCTCCAGGCCCAATCTACCATCCTTAACTTGAGTTCTCTCTTCTCCCCTTGATTTCCCTCTTGCATTCCTTAGATCCACACATCTTCCTTCTGTGTAGTATAGAATAAGAAAGTTTTCATCAGCTTTAATTATATACTCTGCTTTCAACCCCTGTTATATACCCCTTTAGTGGCTTTATGTAGAAGAAATTTCATTTTTTAAAGTCCTGCTTTCTTAAAACAACAGTAAATAGTCTCCCCCTCCATTTTGCTTCCTCACCACCCTCAAGGGTTATAGACTACCAAAGAATAAAATTGTACTCCATTTTTTATTTTTTATTTTTGTCTCAGTGCTTAGGACCATGCCTGGCATATATCAGCACAAAATCAAATATTATTCTTTCAGTGAGTATGGTTTATAGAATCATGCTCTTCACATTTATTTCGGGAAATAGGACACATATGTGTATAGCAATTGTACTAGATAAAAGGGCTACTATATACCAGACATGTTCTGAGCATTTCACATGAACTAGGACACTTAATCTTTAAGACAAACCAATGAAGTAGGTGTATTATCATTTCCATTATACAAACAAGGGACCTGAGGTACAAAGAGTTGAGTAATTTTCCTAGATTCCATAGTGTATAAAAATTGGATTTGGACCTACGCCATTGAGTTCAAGACTCCATGCACTTTAAGTACTAGATTATACTTTTTTCTGCAAGCTATAATCATAACAGTTCTCATTGATCAACAAATGAAGTATATTTGTAATTAATGAGCTGGCCAGTATTCTATCATTCCTATAAAAAGTAACTTAAACATAATACATTCAACTATATATGTTTGGATGAAAGAAGGTATGTTTTGTTTGTTGGTTGCTTATTTGTTTTTTTTTTTAAGCAAATAAAGAATATTTTAGATGGAAGGGACTTGAAAACCATGTATTGTAATTTCTTTCAATTGAGGTAATGTGAATGGTTACTTTCTTTATGAGAAGAAAGTTCACTTGTACAGCTCATTCGATGTGTTCAACAACCCCATGCCTTAGCTACATCAGTTTGGGGACTTATGTTACCCTCGAGTGTGTTAATAGTGCTGTCACATGGAAGCAAGGCCATTTCATATTTCTCCTTTGGGGCATGATATTATCACTAAGCAGAAAGGTCAGTGGATTTTTCATGAATTAGGACAGGAAAAAAAATGTAGAAATCTAAGATTATGGTCCCGTTTTAGAATTGGATGTTTCTTTTTTTTTCAGATGTGAAAATATATCAGTTCTTAATACCAATATTGTACAGAGAAGTAGCTTAGTATGTTGGTTAAGAGCACAGCACCTGGACCTGCACTTTCCTAGGTGTGACACTCTCCTTGCCTTTACTGGCTGTGTAGCCTTGGGAAAGTTATGTACTCACTCTGTGCCTCAATTCCTTAGGAGCAAGTAAGTATGATAATAGTACCAGCTTCCTACAACTGCTTTGAGGATGAAGGAATTTAATATATTCAGAGTGCTTAGAAGGAGCTTGAATGGAGCAAGTGCTTAAGCAGTGTTTGTTGAATGAATAAAATATACCTACTCTCAAAAATCCCCCTAGATGTTTCTAAATCTTCAAGGTTCCAGCATGCATTTATTAAGTAATGATGTTATGGGCTCAGATTCTCTTTCTCCAATAAACAGTGATTTGACATGTAGATTCAAGGACTAATACATGGATGCCTTATTTTATCTCAAAAAGAAGCAGATATTTTAGGATTACCAGTTAAGAACAGTTGGAACAAATACAGAATTTTAAAAATATAAGTTTGAAAGTATTTTAAAAATACCATTTCCAAAAAATTATCTTTTTTGATGTAGGGGATAAGGTTGAGGGGCTAATTAGGTAAACATACAAAGGGAAAAAATTAGGGGGAAGAAAGTCTAACTCCCCAGCTGGGAAATGTCCTGCAGATATAGCAAATACTTAGTCAGCAGATCTCTATTTTTATTCAAGCAGCTTGCCAAGAAATACAGTGGCTGCAGTTTTCTCTCCTCTTTAATGTGAACTGCAGCTCAGCAGGAATACTGAAAATGGATGCCCATCCTTTAATGTGCCTGAGTGGGCGATGGGTAGCATTGCAGGTCAGCAGATTCTCCTCTCCGCTCTCTACTGTGGGAATTGGCCCCAGTTAACAAAGGCAAAACTGGGTTAAGGTCTGGGTTGACAAAATAGTGTTACTATTTGAGTATGCTTCATGAACCACAAGTCTAAGCTGTCTTACAAAATCAGTGTGCAATATCCTCGTTTCCTATTTGTCTTAGAAAGCAGTCATGTTCATGAATGTCCCCCTTTGAGATCCCAAGCGTTCCAAGTCTTTACAATGTGGCAGTGAATGCTTTATGTGATGGTTTTAGGGGCAGTCTGTTTTTTGTATCTTCAGATTTGTTTTCTCACCTTACCTGAACACCCTGAATGACCTTACCCTTCCTCCAGATGTTTCAGTTCCAAATTCTAGCTTCCCTTTAAGACCCTGAAGTGAATGTTACTAGTCCACCCAGTCCCTTTTATGACTCTATTGTAAAGTGATCATTGCTTCCTTGGACTCTTGAAGTATTTTGTTGTACCTGTTTTAGCGCATGGTCACTTTCTACCATGCATTCTACTAGTTTATTTTATATACTTGTTTTAATTTCTGCTATATGTTTAGAGGCTTCACATATTCTTGATAATAGTTGCATAATAGATATAGACATGTGAAAGTGTAAGCATTTAATCCTGACAACAATCTATGAATAGGGTAGATCTTATTCCAGTTCTAAAGGAATGTAGTAATAATTAGAGCTAACAATGATTAAGAATTTTCCTGAGCACTGATCTTATGTTCTGGGTATGTTATCCCATATATTCCTCCTAACATTATTAAAATTAGGTCCAATTACAATCATCATTCCCCTTTGACAGATGGAGTGATAGAGGCCCATATACCCATGTAATTGACCAAATCAACAATTTATAAAGCCACATTTTCACTTTAAGTAGTCTGTTCCAAATCCTTCTCTTCTAATCAAAACACAATTAATCCTTTGTTTCATAGCAAGTCAGGATAGGCATTTAAATTTAAACCAAGACATTGATTTAAACCTGGGATACTTTCATATCTCCAACCATTATGAACTGCAAATCCAGTGCCTTTTCTCCTGTAAAAACCTAACTCCTTGTACATAATAGATAATTTAATCTTGACTCTACTAAACCCTATTCCCTCTAGTGCTACCACCTACAACTGTATCTCCTGATGTCACAAGCTAGCCCTTCCTAGCTCCTTCTTAGTCTTCTAAACCCAGTAATGCCATGAGCGTTGAACAGACAGAATAGAATTCCTCTGAAAAACGAAGGTAAAGTTTGGGGGTTATAAAAAAAATGTAGTAGTGTGCATGCCCCTGAAACTGAGAACTTCACAGGTTACCTAGATTCAATTCTTTTAGTAACATATAATACTTGTATATCCTTATGGAGTACAGATAATCCTATACATGTATACAGTGTGTAATGATAAAATAAGTATAAATACTTCCATATCCTCAACCTTATGATTGTATTGTTGGGACCCTTCATACTCATGATTTTCTTCTTTAATTTAGTATAATGTTTTCACTACTTCATCTTATTGTTAAGTGATATATGATATATGATTTCAGCTATTTGACTATTGTGAAAAAAGTTTCTCGTGACCATCAAAGCACAAGTTTTTGTGTGGAGATACACACATACACACACATACATATATATGCACACACACTTTAAACCAGTTATGATAAGAAGAAATGTATATTTGTATTGTGTTTTATAGTTACATAATGACACTTTTTTGTTTACTAGATTCTATTTTAACATGATTAAACCAATTTCATTCACCATCTGGGATCACTGCTTTCAGCACAGAACCTCCTTTAGCATTTCTTTAAGTTGGGTCTTCTAGCAACATATTGTTTTCATACGGGCTTGCTCATATTCCATCTTCCTTTTTGAAAGATAATTTTGTTGGCTTTAAAATGTCAGGTGACAGATAATTTTTTTTTCATCATTTTGAATGTCATCCACTGTTTTCTGGTCTTTGTTGTTTCCAATAAGAAGTTAGGTGAAAATCAAGTTGAGGTTCCCTTTTACATAATGACTCACTGTCTCTTGTTGCTTTCAAATCTTTTGCCTTTCAGCATTTTTCCTATGATGTGTCTATATGTGGATCTAGTTAGAGTTTGTTGAGTTTTTAAATATACATTAAATTAATACTTTTCATCAAATTTCTGACATTTTAAGTCCAATGCTTTTCAAATGTTTGTCCATTCTCTCTGCACACTTCTTATACCGCCATCCTATATTTTGTGTTTATTGGTGTCCCATATTTCTCTCTGGCTGTATTACATTGTCTTAATTATTTTTCCTCTATGTTCTTTAGATTGTATATTTTCTATTGATTGATCTCTAAATTTGCTGGTTATTCTTCTGCCAGTTCAAATTTACTACTGACCTGTCTACCGAATACTTCAATTTTTACCTCTCGGAATCTTACTCTCTTATCTATAAAAAGTAAAAAAATAAAATTATGTAATCAGTAGGATGTACTGGAACATTGAACAAGAAATTGTATGCAAAGCACTTAACCATATTATGTGGCACAAAGTAAATATAAAACAAAAACAAAACTTTTTTCTCTTTTTACAAAACCAGTCACTTACGAGACACTTAAAGTGACTATCATACAGCCTGAGCCTGTACACATAAAAAAACCTATTGAGAAAACAAGTACTTGCAAAATTTGAACTGCCTGAGAAATTTGGGAACCCACACAGAGTCCAGGAATAAAGTCATAAAATAGGAGATAATAAGGAGGTGAGATGTTGCACATGGACCAGCAGCACCAGTAGAATCTGGGAGCTAACCAGCAATGTAGATTATTAGGTTCTATCCCAGACTTAATGAGTCAGAATCTGCACTATATTCTGATCTCAGTGATATTTGTATGCATATTAAAGTCTGAGAGTAAGTACAATAGAGAAACTGAACTATATTCTGACACTGGGTAGGCACCAAACTTGGAGAAAGTCACTTTGTCTCCAATTGCTGTGTAAGTGCAACAATACTGCCATTGTTATGCACTGCTGCTTCTCTGTGTTTAGAAAGGGCAGAGTTGGAAAAGCAGACTATATGGGAAGAATTCTGCTTAAATTCATAGGGAGTCTCACAAAAATTTAGTTCCCAAAGCCAAATAGCTTGGATAGATAGGCAGTAGTCATAGTTAAATAAAAGCTCAAAATGTATAAGTTAATAATAGTCTAGGGAGCTTTAACACCATTGGCCATTACAGCCCCATCTGTTCCATTGGGGGAAAGCAACATCCTCTTACACATTAGATCCCAGTTAACTTAATACCTTAACAATTAAAAAGATGTTCTTATTTAATATTAATAATGGCATTTGATGAACGAAACAAAAAAACAATAACCAAAAATGGCAAAAAAAAAATCAACCATCCAATATTGAAAATCCAATTCCACAAGCATAGGCAATGAGTTGTTTTTTTTATAATAGAGATAGATTATATCAAACCAGAAGCACCCTGGGAACTTTAGAATTATATGTTGTGGCAGGTTGGTGAATTCATTATTCGTTATTTGACATTGTACATAAGATTTAAAGGCAAAAGAAGAGTGGCTTATATCATAAACCATTTCTTCAGTTCTCATATCAACCTGGTCCACAATCAGTGAGTGACATACAGCTATTGCTATAACCTTATTCAGGGTCCCTTCATTCCTGTGTTCCTTGAACAAGGTGACTGGAAGGAGGAAAAATTTTTTTTAACCAGGTGTCATTGCCATTATTATTGTTCATTCATTCTTCATTTTCTGTGTATATGCTGGGAGTGTACTTCCTGGACCTCATGTGGTTGAGAAGAGACGTGTAACTATGTTTGGTTATTTTAATTGCTGGAGTGATACCCTCCAGATTTCTTCTCCTTCTAGCAAGGTATGTGGTAACTTTTGAGGTGCTGGCTGCTCCATAGGACTCGCGCTCAGAATCACTGCAATGAAGAACACTCTCAGCCAACCTGAAATGAAGAGATAACAAGAGCAATTTGTTTTTAAACTTAGCTACCATCATTTTGAATTGTTTGTTATTATATCATATCCTGTCCTAATGCTGGTTGACGAATTAAGGAAACAAGTCCTTACTAGAAGACCTGCTCAATTATTTAAGAATGATAGATGAATGTCTTCCTAGAAAGTTGGTACATGCAACCAGTCCTGCTAATTAGTAAAGTGAGTCTCCTAACAATCTCTAAGTAAAGATTTCAAGTCCAGATTCATGAATGTGCCTGCCCTCTTGGGGATGTAGAGTATTTCCATCTCCAATAGAATAATAGAAAAAGAGGTTAATGTATAAAGATCAATTTCGGTTTAGGCTGAACTGTAAATACTAGATTAGAAAAGTCTCAAACTTGTATAATTAAAGAAAAAATATTATCTACTAAAACATGTCCATTTTATACCACGTTTTTTATGATTCTCTAGAGACATAGAACCAGTAGGAAGGGGTGTGTGTGTGTGTATGTGTGATTTTTCATTTTAAAGAATTGGTTCATATGATTGTGGTACCTGACAGGTCTGAAATCTGGAGGGGAGGCCAGAAGGTTAAAAATTCTTACAAAAATTGATGCTGCAGTTCTGAGGTCTAGCATAATTTTTTTTCCCTTTGGAAACCTCAGGTTTTAAGGCCTTCAACTCATTAAATGAGGTACACTCAGATTAATTAGGATAACTCCCTTATTTGAAATAAGTAGAAAAAATAAAATGTCAACTCTACAAAATATCATGAGTTTTATTTTTAATTTGTTAACTTGTTTAATGCAAGAGCTTCTGAGAAAGGGTACTGTCTAAAACAAATCCAATTGCATTGTTTTCCTAATTAACTGCTATTACCTGTAGTATGGAGTTGAAACTTGGTAGCTTTAATGTAGCTCCACCCAGGACCAGGCACTAATTTTTATACGTGCCATTTTTCTGTCCACATTTCTTCCCCATCACTCTGCTGCAGCTACACCAAGAACTTTGCATTTCCGTATTACACCATACTCTTTTAGCCTTCATAGTTTAAACTTCTCTGTTCCCCTGTTTTCCCTGAGCAAAGTCCTCGTTCTTCAAGTTACATGTCATCAGTGCAGCAGTCCCCACTTCCCCAGGTGTGGAGAAGTCAGGTATCTATTTCCACAAAGCACATTGTAAGCACTTCTACAATAACATAATCAATTTATTGTCATCTTACTTTTTATTTATTCCTCTCTGACAAAAAGATTAAATCCTTGAATTGAAGGTCTATGATATTCCTGGCCTTTAGCAAATGGCTGCTACATTCCTCAGGATATTTGCAGAAGAAAATATCTACTCTCTCAAAGGAGGGAGGGGTAAGAGCTGAAGAATATAGAATTCTGTGATATGCTATCTTCTATTGTGACAGACATTTCAGTTTGCTTTCAAACGTGTTTTCCTATAATTATTATTATTTCCTCAAGCTATCTTGTTATTTTATAGTGTTTCTGTTCCTGGTTTTATTATTCTAATAGCTCTTTGAATTTGAACTCTTCATGTTTTTAGCTAGAATAGCCTGAAAATGAATATTGGGTAGCCACTGACATATAAGCAGAAATTGACTTCTTATAACTGGTGAAACTTTCACTATTCTATATTTTAGGAGTTGAGAGCAATTATTCATGCAATAAATAACTAACTAAATACATACATATATATGCACATATATATATATATACACAACATACACATGTATATGAACAAAGCTCTAAAATGGTGAGTCTAAATATTTTCTCTGATTCTCAATGGTATTTTATGATCCAATTCTCTACCTTCAATGGTCTGTATCATTTATTTATTAAGAAATGCGTCTACATAATATATACATACATATATGAGGTTATTTTGACAATTAATTAAAAAGGTAGAGATTGACAGAAGGATCATTTTCAAGCTGTTTAAACTCAGAGAATCAGAATCACATTTAAAGCTCTGAAGTATAAAGTTGAATTGTAAATATGAGTTTCACAACTATTTTATGAATTTGTTATTACATAACATTGAATAATTATTAAAGAGTGTACCAGTCAGAAATGTCAAGTATTTAATTTGCAATATAATTTTTGTCAAATAGTAAGAATTAAATATATGATAAAGGTTTTAATTAGACCATTTTCTATATCTGCAAGGAAATATGAGATTCAGGATTCACCTGTAATTATGCTACACTCATGTTTCATGCATGGACCTTCTGAACTGGCAGTACTGACGTCAGAGGTTCAAAGCCTATTTCAAACCAAAAGAAAGAGAGTCATTAATTGCTTAACCTATCTACCAGGGAAGAAGACCTCAGATATCATAGCAATACGTATAGCAAGTCTTCAAAATTGAGAGTAGTATGCAAATTATTCATGAAAAACAAAGTTCTTCTCCATGATATTCATTGGAGATATTCACAAAATTTAATTTCTGCTCATTCTAGCCCATGGTCTTCATCACTTTTGAAGATAAGCACAGTCAAATGATCTGTTTTAGACAGTTAAATATGAGCTTCCATGCAGAATTCTTATGAACCAATACATTCTTCATTACATTCCCCTTCCACCTTACAGAAGCAAAGAGAAGGAAACTTCTGCAACCTCTGTTGCTATATGAGATTACTTTAATGTGGAACAGTACCCCCATACTGCATTCTCGAACAACTCAAATTGTAGTGTGTAAACCAGAAGCAAAACTTCATTCTTTTAGCCATTGAGCTATTATAAGCTATTTGTTATGCTGCATGACCTAGGCCATCCTGACTGATATACACTCAAATAATATAATGTATCTCCTGACTGGGTCAACACCTTCTTGAGAGTAGCACAGAAAAAAATTTGAAACCAATTATTAGGAAATTAGAATTATTGGATAAGGAATATGAATGAAATTTATTGAAACCTGTTATCAGAAATAATTTTACATTGTTATAAAATGAATTTCAGTAGATGTGGTTTTAAAATGAAGCTTACATAAGTTTTAAGGCCTCCTCAGGCAATTTAAAGAAGATTAAATTTTTTGGGAATCAGGTTCCGATGTTGTGATTACTAATTTCTCCAGAGACCAACCTTGAGCAAGTTGTGGATCATCTGTGAGCTTCTATTTATAGTTAGAATAACTTCTGTTCTATTTCTCCCTCAATGCTCTGACATGGCCATCTGAGAGCTTCCAAGAGCTGTCAAACAACTCAAAGAATGAAGCAGCTTTCAAAACAAATCTTTGAGGAATGAAGGAAAGGATTTCCCAATTACTGGTCAGCTATTCTGTGTGAGACATTATCCTGGTAAATACCAAGGTACATATATGAGGTGAATATTGTTACTGTTCTTTATCAGATGAGAAACAGGGACCATTTCTAATAAAAGTTATAGCAATTGGCACTGATCTACCTTATGAAGCTGGTATGAAGTAAAAATTATTACGCAGACCTCACATTCAAACTGCGTTTAAAGCTCATTCCAGGTACAACCAATTCCCAATCAGCATCACTGACAAAAAGCTATGCATTTATAAAATACTTCCCCTACCTGGAATACTAGTTTGTGTCAGGGAGCATTATTTTTCCCAAGAGGATCACTACATACTGTAACAAACCATGAATATAAATGAAGGTGTAATAGTATATGACTAATATAGGCTAGGGCTTCCTTGGGTTGTATAAATGATTAAGGACCACAAATATCACTTGAAATAAGTCTGTGCAAACTGAGATGGAACATGACCATAGCCTTGATTGGCAGTAAAAGGAGGAAGGTATAGTGTGGGAGTTCAAAGGTGAACAATGACAGATGGAAAGCACAGAAGTAGAAGTACACATAGCAAATCTGGGAAATGGCAAGCACCAATCTTCCTGAAGCACATGATTTTCTCATATAATTAATAGTACATTATTGAAATCAATGAGCATCCAATTTAGAAGGAATTATGAAGCCCTTCTATTTCAATTCACTCCAAGTAAGTACCATTCTACTAAGCCCCAAGATGTGGTTCCACATGGTCTGTATGAACCCCTAAGGTTGTGAGTTCCAACACTTGATGTCCATCATATACTTTGGGGAGTTTGTTAAAATCATATTGCTGTGGACTCCTGCAGACCTACTGTATCAGTCTTTCAAAATGAGGCACAGGTAAAGCCAAAAAGAGGCAAATTGGGTCCTCTGAGATGAGTAAAATTTTACCCCTTAAAACATATTTTGCTGGGTGCGGTAGTGCATGCCTATAATTACAGGGACCAGGTTGAGGCAGAAGCGAGACCCTGTCTCTGAATATAAATAAATAAATAATAGGTCTGGAGACGTGGCTTAGTTGTTAAGTGCTCCTGGATTCAATCCCCAGTACCAAAAAAAAAAAATAAAGAAGAAAGAAAACTTGATATTTATATGATTTTATGTGTTCTAATATTTATATTTAGTGGAATACGGGGAAAAGCAAAGGATTTCTGACTTCTGACTAAAGCCAAGAAAGTCAACCTTAATCCCCAAATTACATATCCCATTCATTAAAGGGAAGTCTGATAGCCCATGGGAAGCTTGAGTGACCATCTATTGATACTTGAAGATGTCCATTGAATACTGATCTATTTCAAGAGGAATACTAACCTGTGTCTCAGTAGAGATTCTCCATCTCCTTACATTCCTGTGATGTCCTATACCTAAGTGTGAACTTTGTGTTGACACTTCAGGCAATTGCCTCATGAGCCTGTCCCTTTAAATGCAGTTCAGGACTGACATTTTCTTTTCAACAAAATCTCCATCATATTTCTTATAGAAAGTCAGGGTTAACAAAAAGTGATAGAGCACTGCCTGCTCTCACCACCAACTCATTGTTGAAGGGCTTTACTGATTATAATATATATATCTGGGGATCTGCTTCTCTGTAACTTCAGCTCATTGGTCTAACGCTATCCTATTTTATGACAATCTTAAACATAGCTGAAGATCAGTTTAATGCTCTCCTAACTTTGCAAACTGTTGTCTTCCAGTAATTTGGGCTGACTTCTTAGGCAGGTAGCTTGTGCAATCCCATAGAGACACATGTTCAAAATTCCCCATGCTTGGTTTAATCTTCTGCTATGCTATCTTGAAATTCTTAAAAGTGTTTGAACAAGTGGTCCCTATTCTCATTATGCACTGGTTCCATCAATTATGTAGCTAACCTGCAAATAACAGCTTTTCAAAGGCCATCCATAGCCAGGATATGTTTTCTTGATAAATTCCAGTTTGTCTCTGCTTTAGTCTGTACAACCCACAACCCAGCAGCATACACCAAAGGAGCCTCTCCATAAGGCACAGTCAACTAGGACTCCTGTCTGCCTTATTCTGGAGAATAAGTTCCTATGAATCTTGTGACAGCTACACCATATTCTTGAGTTAGATGGAGATTGAAGCTGCAATGAATTGCTTCTCTCCTGCCTGAATCCTTTTACACTCTGCAGTCTCTTTTGATCCCATTTTCAGGTTTATTCTCACCCCAGCTCTGTTCGTTTTTCAGAGAAGACTCAAAGAAACCCAGGTTAGTGTCTTGTTCCATTGTCCCTGTGTCCTTGCTTTGATAACCTGCTTTTTCAAGCCAACTCAAGCCAATTTGTTCATGTACCATCCTTAGATTCTTTCTGGTGCCTAACAATAACCAGTAATATTTAGAAGTAAGTGAGGTTAGTTAGCTACCATTTCAAAACTTCATTTCCAGATTATAATAGAAACTTATCCTGGACCAAATTCTGCCAATATTTATTAAATGAACCCTTATTAGCAAGTTGGTGCAAATCAGTTCATGCCACCAATATTAGGAGCTCAATGAAATCCCACATATCTGTTTTGATATGCTCTGGCCACAGCTTCAGAATAAAGGTGTAACTTTATTCTAGAACAAAAATACAAAGAAGAAAAGAAACCATTCTAGCCATTTAAAACAAAGGCATTTAGTGCAGGATTGATTACACAGGTGACCAAGGAGCAGAAATGCCTAATCCAATAGTGAAACAACTCAGAGATTAGTATAAAGAAAATTTCAACTAACATATCGGGTTAGAGCAACAAAGGAGAAGATAGTGTTACTGGTCCCAGAAGGTAGAATAATTGTTTGCCAAAACCCCAGACAAACAGGACCAGATAGAGTCACTGCTGGAGAAGACAAAATCCTTATTCAATTCTGAAACCCTACATATGTTATGTATATTAATTTGTAAATTACTTTAGCTAATCTACATATCCTGAAGATAAAAAATTTCAATGATGAAAACCACTTCTAACCTTTATTATACTAATCAACCCTCTGGTGCTGATCAGAGATTAAGATACCTACCATACCGAAGTACCTAAGTGGAACATGGCTGTTTAGAATAGAATGCTATCTGACCGATATCTGTGATGTGAAATTTATTTAAGGTTACTGATTGCTCCCAAACTATAATTAAAGAATTAATATGTGCCATCTCACTAGGTTTGAATTATTTTAAAGTAAATTCAAAGACAGGAAAATACCTTCATTTACGTCTGCATTCGGAACCCTTGATTATTTCACAGTTTTTTCTGCCCTACCCTCCACCTACAGCCAGAACTGAGGGAAGTCTATTTATTTCTAGATATCCAGCTTCACCACCCAATGGAGTCTGGCATATGCTCTGAAGAAACTTTGCTGGATGGTTGCACGTGTAGGGGTTCCTCATTTTGGACCTTACTCATGCTCTCTGCCTCCTGTATCATGCCCTAGATCCTCTCAATACTTTCTCAGATCTCATATTTTTTGTGCTCGGAGAGATAACATGGAAGGATTTGTATTCACAGAAAATAGATAAACAAAAACACCCTCCATAGCCAGAAAACAATGCAGACACTCTTAGAAACAAAAGAGAAAATCTGACAGAAATACAATTGTTGGTGGAAACTTTAAAATGGCTTTCTCAGTTTTTGAGAGATCAAATAGCCAGATAAATACACCAAGGATTTGAATTATGCAACTAGTAAGTTTAAGCAAATGGGTAAGTATCAAACTGTATTCTGCAAACAGATATTACATGCAACCCTGTAAGAATGGATTTGATCAGTAACTTCCAAAACACAATGGGAAAGAGGACATTCTCTTGCTGAAATAAATCAAACAAAAATTAATAATAAATATTAACAATGTCAAAAATACCTGGAAATGTAGGGCAATCAATTCTTGTGTAACAATCTTCATATTAAAGTCTATGGGATACAGAAAACTATTTAAATGCAAGCTCCTTGTTTTCATCTGTATTTTTATTTCTCTTTACCTTGGGAATTTATAACTTCCAATTAACATTATTATCCTACTCTTTATATTTGGATTTGCTTAGTAACAGTTTGCCTATCCTTTTATTCAATTTTTCTCTTTTTGATTTTGATTGGTATTTTTAAATGTTACAGCATTAAATCTATATAACTTAATCTGATAATATTTCAATTTTTATAAATAATCATAATTCACTGTTTCTGAATTTTGATATATGTAGGTTTTAATCCCCACAGGCAGTACCTGGTTGTCAGAAGGGCTAGGGGGCTTGTCTTGAAGTCATATTTTCATAGTTAGACACAATTTTATTTTTAATAGAAAGAAAAGGCAAAGTCTTCTGAAACTGTTTATTGATACTTTATATGAGATTAGATAACATCAGATGTGCAAGTAAATATTATGCTATTATTGTTGTTATGGCTCTTGTGGATTTGGAGTGGCTTTGGAGAATAAAGAGGTTATAAGATAAAAGCTAAAGCTACCTAACACAAACCATTCCAATCAGCAATAATTGATTACATTTAGTTGAATTGTATGCTTTTAGACAGTTTGTTTATGTACTTCTCTGTACAGCTGTCTTTATTTTTGTTCCCTGGCTTTTCCTTTCTTAATTTTTTATTTTTAATGAAAAAATAAGAATCATATATATTTATGGGGTTCACTGTGACATATGTGTCTATACATGTTAGACACATTATTAATAATCAGTATTTATTAATAACATTAATATTAATAATTAAAATTTATTAATAATTATTAATAAATAATTGATATTATTAGACAATATTATTATTGTTATTAAATCCAGCTGTTTGTGATACATTTCAAGATGATTAATCAGGCTCATTAACAAATACATCACCACACACTTATTTTTATGGTGTTAACATTTAAAATATACTCTTTCAGCCATTTTGAAAATGCAATGCATAATGATTATGCTTTTTCTATGCGCTGGGTCTCTAAAGTGATTTCCTGTAGTGCAATTGAAATTTGTATGTGCTTGATCTGATCAACATCTCCTTTCTCCCCATCCCGCCTCTGGTAACCATCAATCTATTTTGGCTTTTCTTGTCTGAACTATAGTTCTTTGAATTGTTCTTCAGAGATTTGGAGGATATATTATTTTTCTGTATACTACTGTTTTTGAAAAATATGTCAATCTGTATATTCTTTAAGTCTCCTAATCAATAAACAGTGACCTTTATTTCACACATGGAATGACATATTAATAGCTAACATTTATTGAACACTTATTTATATTATTCATTGTACTTCTCCCTAATTCCATCTAACTATACTTCTACTTATTTCCTTTTATTAATTTGATATTTTACTGCTGATTACTCAAGAATAATTTTTCCTTACTATTGTTTCAGCTTTGTTTCTACAGTCATGCTTTTTGGATGAACTTTACAGTCAGAGTGCTGAGTTAGTCAGTCCCCAGCATCTGCTCTGGCAAAGATCTTTGTTGTTTCCTTTCATTATTTCCTTATGATCCTCATCCCACTCTACCTTCCTACTCTTAGAAACTTGATCTCCAAAGACAAATCATAGTTCTAGGTGCAGATTCCTTGCCAGTATACAGACCTGAGTCTCTGGGTCAAGAGGCAAATTGTGGGGCAGGGTTGAGACTGGTAGTTTTACTCTCTGATCAACAAATATGAGTGTTCCTTAATTCTCTCCTCTTTGCTAGATGTAACCTCTAAGAGATGATGACTTCAATTCCACGTGGGGATCTATTGTAGCAAAAGTTGGTCAAAGCAAAATCAATGGCTATGGGCAGATCCAT